>NC_142785.1:32971977-33271977 GCF_988280905.1 Pimephales promelas
CTTCATCCAATGTTCAGATTTGTGTTCTGGAAAATTATGCAAATGAGTGCATCATTAATTAGTAATAAATTATGCCTAATTTGCATATTTAAACAACATTTCAGAAAACAATTGTCTGAATGTACTGTAAAAAATCAGTGCGAAAAGAGTCGTGATTCATATTAATATTTACCCGTGGCTGCTTTTCAAACATGATTCTGTTTTATTTTTTAAATTTAAAATAAATATAAATATAAATTTTTCATATAAAAACTTTCTAAACATTGTAAAATTGGAGGCTTATGATCAAATTTATATTCTGTAACTGGTTAAATGAATTATTGCTAATCATATTTAAAGTATTCCTCTGTGTAGAATATGAAGTAATGTTTTTTTTTTATCAAATTTTTATTTATTTTTCTTTAAAGAGCCATTCAAACAGATATGTACAGGCCACAGAAATAGAATAGAGATATATGTACATAAACATATACAATATCTATACACAGACACATGCACGCACACATCAAACATTTGCGTACATACCTATACATAAGCATATATAATGAATATATAGTTAACAAAATTAAAAAAATAAAACAAATTATTTATAAAAAAATATATATATATATATGAAGTAATGTTTAGTTTAAGTCCCTTCTGTGCTGTTTTTCAGTGAAGTGCATTAAAAACACTCCTGCCTATTTTGCTGAGCGTCTCCACAAGGCCATGCAGGTAAAGAATATGATGATAAATATACATATATATTTTGCTATGATAATGTATGTCTGGGGTCATCGGAAGCATATATTTGTGGGTTATTTTTATGTTTTCTTAGCATTATATATTGTACATGCACTTGATGATGATGTTTTTCTTTGGTTTAGGGTGCGGGCACCAAAGACAGGACTCTGATCCGCATCATGGTGTCCCGCGCTGAGGTGGACATGTTGGATATCAGACAGGAGTATCTGCGCCTGTACGGGAAGTCACTCTACACTCACATCTCTGTAAGTCTCACACACACACACACACTGCATTTATCCTTATGCTTTATTCAGAAGAGGTTCATACACTACAGATCAAGAGTTTACAATAATTTTGTATTTTTTTAAATAAAAGTCTCTTCTGCTGCATTTATTTGAGTAAAAAAACAGTACTATTGTGAAAACGTTTTTATAATTTATGTGAATATATTGTAAAGTGTCATTTATTCCTGTGATCAAAGCATTATTACTCCAGTCTTCAGTGTCACATGATCCTTCAATAAAGACTCTAATATGATGATTTGATGCTCAAGATCCATTTATGATTATTTTGATCATCATATTAGAGTGATTTGTGAAGGATCATGTGACACTGAAGACTGGAGTAATGATGCTGAAAATTCACAGGAATAAATTACACTTTACTCTATATTCACAAAGAAAACAGATATTTTAATATATCTGATATATTATTTCAAAATTTCTGATCAAATAAATTCAGCCATAAAATACTTCTTTAAAAAAACAATATTTATTTTTATAGTCATTTAATTTTAGGAGGTCACAATTAATGAGTTTATTTGTCCTGTAGCTAAAAATAGATTATTATGAATATATCACACTGGTATAAACACAAGTATTGATCATCAGGGAGACACGTCTGGTGATTACAAGAAGCTGTTGCTGAAGCTGTGTGGAGGAAGTGACTGAAGATCCAGGACGACAGACACCGTGCCATCACGACTGGATATGTGGCGTTATCATATTAATCTTGCCCATATATAATATATATATATATATATATTAATATGTCAGATAGTAGTGTCTTGTTAACTAATACAGTAATCTCTCTCTTCACAGCTTTATAAAGTTTACAGCCAAAATAGCATTTCATTTGTGCCTTAGAGACAACATTAATATTATTATTATAATATAGTTTATTATTTGTTTTGCTATCTAATCAGACTATGCATGATATCTAGAAATTATAAATATATATATATTGTAACTGATGCATCAATATATACATGTAGTGTCTTCAGTAACTGATGCCAAAGGGGAATCAGAACCTGTGATTGTCGTTCGCAACCAAAAACACAATCTGTACAATCCGAACATCATCACTGAACTCTCAAATGCCTTGAAGTACTGAAATATACGCCATAGTTTTTATATAGTGAACTATTCAAGAGTTCTCTGAGGAAGATCTAAGTGTCAATCATCATGAAGGTCTCTGGGTGCAGCTCATGTCATATTTCACCCTAAAAACAAGAAATTAATTTTGCTAAAGCCTATTTTATAAACATTACGATTCTGACGTTTTTTTTCCCCATGACAATTAGGCAAGTTTTCCCCCTACATTTCCATGTCTAACGCATCTACACTTTTGTAGTAATTCTCATTATTGTTAGCGTGTCTTAGTACTGAAACACAATATTTTTTTTTAGCATTTTTTTAGTAATAAATATAAAAATCATACAATTTGAATGTTCTTTTACAATTTAAAATAATATTTTCGCAACATGGAAATGCATATTCATAGACAGATAATTTCTTATTCATGCTAAATTTAATGTTGTATTTCCTCTATATGCGTTTGGGGTGAAATATGAGCAGTTTTGTGAGCACGTGTTGTTGTTATTTAGCATGAATCTGTTTATGTTTTGCTGCTGCGGTAGAGGGCAGTAAAGTGACCACTCTTCATCTTGATAATCACTAGTTAAAAAGGATACTCTTGTGCTGTTTATTAACATGAAGACTCCTTTTTTCAGGGATTTACTAGTATGTTCACTCAGCCAACTAATCTCGTCTAATAACATGTGTCTGTTTAATAAAAACACTTCGTGAATGACTAAGAGAACTACTTTGATTACTTTGGATTGATTAATTGCTGTGTTTTGGGTAACAGTTTGCAAAATGTCCCATTAATTAACGCACCAACTAACAATAAGAAATACAGTCAGTACTTATTAATCTTCGTTAATAAAAATGCGACTGTCACTGTTTATTGTTTGTTCATGTTTGCTCAGGTCCATGTTAATCAATAGCTAGTACAACTCTTGATTTTTAGTAATATATCAGTAAATGTTGAAATTCATCTTTAGTAAGATTAATACATTCTTAATAAGAAGTATTTTTTCCATAGTTCATGTTACAAGGTACACTCCAAACCCCTCAGGTGATAAAGAAACAAAACTGCATTTTGCGGAAGAACATTGGTTTAGTTGTGCTTCGTCTCTGCGTGACTGCGGATGAATATTATTATCCTACTCATAACACATTCACTATTAGGATAGTTTAGATTGAAAGGATCTCAAGCTGACCAGCGGAAGACTTTACTTTACTGACAAAAAGAAGTAAAGGAAGATCTCGTGACACAAAACCTCTGTCACTCCCACACCATGCGTCAAAGCAACGAATAATGGGCTATATGCACGCATAAGTTCCGCATTTGACGCAAGGATGCTCGTCCATTTCCGGTTGTGTAGATTAAAGCGGAGGAAAACCGGAGAAAACGGGATTATGGCAGAGTCTTCAATATTTACTGTCCTCCCGTCTTTGAAACGAAACGTACATACGTTTAGATGTAATTTTATATATATTTATGTTTATTTAATATAATTTTAAAAAGAAGCATAAACACAACGAGGGGTGTCTGTTTTATCTGTTTTTGTGACTAACGTTTCATTAGTATAACCATGGAGTATAAAATTCAATATAAATTCTCGGTATTGCATTGGACTCTATGATCGGCGGAAGTTATCGAGCATCCTTCACCGGAAATAACGCCGTGCATAGAGCCCATTCTCTCTGTTTACGGATATGACGAGCACGCAAAGGCGAGCGACATATGCACGCAGTTTCCCGCGAAAACCACCCCGACATCTCTTTAATAAACACTAATAAGCTTACCATAGTGAATCCGGGTAAGACAAAAACACCTTTTAGAATAATCATTGATGATGCATGTGTAGAGTATCATTATTTATATTTTGTTAATTTTGAACTAAACTAAACTAATTTATGGAGCCTTATTGTAAAGTTGCCATGTTTTTTTTATGTGTGCTTGCTTATATAAAAGTGCAAGCTGTTGCAGTGTGCGCTTGCAAGTGACTAAAAATAGTTTGAATTTGCATTTCAAAAGCACTTTCATCCATGCAAAGCATAAAAAAGAAGGATAACATTTTCATTCATTCATTTTTCAGGTCATCTCCATCCATTATCAGAATATAAACCCAATGTCGATGTTCTCTCTGTTGTTACCAGTGGGTGAAACAAGTGATTTGATTGGACAAACAGGTCTAGAGTTCATGACCTCCCATATGTGTGTGTGTGTGCTCCATTAGTGTACATGGACATCATCTGTGTGTGTTGGCTATAATCATTTGAATCCATTTGCCTGATACAATTCCAAATGCCATCTGCGATCAGACATATATTCAGTCTTTTTTGATCGCTGTTATCTGGGTTTTATATGGAGATTAAATCTGTAATCTGAGTTTCAGATTTAAACATTCAATAGGCCTACACACATTGAGCTCATAATATAAATATAATCAACAAATCCTCTCAAATCTCTGCCTTCGTTTACAGTGGCGGTGGGGATTTAGATGAATGCACCGTGAATGATGCAATACAGTTCAAACTACAGTTTTAAAAGAGGAAAGAAAAGTTTAATCGAGTTCCCAGATCGAGAGAGTTTTAGGCAAGTTGTCACATCTTTTAAGCATTCGTAAATTGATTTATTGGTTTGATAACAACAATGGTTTAATATAAATATAACATTTTAAACTATAAGTTGGCAACATGTTTTTAATACAAATGTTTGTGCTGTTTTATAATTATTTTGCTGCAAGCTTTTAAATAGCCTATATAGTACAGACGATGATATTTAAACTGAGAAGTATTCGCTGGAGTAAAGAGTGTGACAACTAGCCCCGGTGTCGCCATGTTTGTTGGGATTTGTTGCTTCCAGCAGTGCTAAAGCTAATAAAAGTCCTCTCAGATGAGTACGGCTGGGAGTCAAGACTCCGTTGAGTTTCCAAATTAAACACCCGGTGAGATTGTGAGGTTATGTAATCACTAAACACGATCACATGATCACTGCTCCTTTCAGGTCCTCATCTCACATATGTCAGGCTGTTTTATCTCAGACTTGAGCTCATATTACACCTGGATCAATCCTGCTTTGAGCTAAACTACATTCTCATGTCCCTTCATGGAAATCATTTCTTTACTTGGGTTTGAGTGGATGTTCATTTCTGTCTTGTTACTGTACATGCTGTGCTACACAATGAACTTCAACAATCAAAAACGGATAATTAATGGAAATCGATCAAATCCTTAATTGAATCTTAAACATTCAGGATTTTTTTTTTTTAAATGGGTGATACATTTCCCATGTCCTCAATATCACATTCAAACCCATTAGTCTTTTATTAAGTAAAATCACAGTTACTTAATGACATCGTCTGACAGGAAAGTGACATCATTTTGGAGGGAAATCAGCAGCAGCACAAACATCATCAGTAAGAATTTGATGGATTCTGTGATGTTTTGTGTTGTTTGTTGATTTGTGTTGCTCTATTTGATCAAAGTACGTGGATCGGTCTGATAATATCAAAGATAACAGTTTTGAAATATATTTCGAAAGTTAAAAATATGAAACCAAACTAGCGTATGCTAACTATCAATTTCATCCTGTTAATTGAAGTTATATTAAGTGAATGTAAGTTAAAATCTGTTTATTAAAACACTTAATTTTGCTGTAAATGCAATGCTTATTTTATTGTATGTGTTTTCTGTGGACAAGTGAGTGTGTAATGTTACATTACACAACACCAGAGTTAACAATGGAAAATCAAATGTTATCAAAAATCATATTCTGTGCTTTGTGGACTTTACTGTTTAAGGAAAAATAAAATGCCAAATAACCTTGGCAACAGGTGAGCAATTGTTTTATTTTCTCAGCTTTATCTTATATGATTTGTGGATTTTTAACACCAAGATTCTTGGTTAACATTAACATATACATGACTATACACTTTTCCACCATTTTTAAATAATTTTTTTTAACTTAATGAGTTTTGTGCACTAAAAAATGTTTTAAAACAATTTGTTTTAGGCTACATGAATTATAGCATGTCACACCACACCACAGGTCAGTCCTGAATGAAATTTAAATGTATAATAATCAGGCATTTAATGCTTATATTCAGCCAGTTTTATAGAGATGACATCATTATCTAAGAGTTGACGAATACAGGAAAAGCATAAAAGAAAAAAACAACAACATGAAAGTGTTTTGTTACTTTGTACTCATCTGTTAATAATGAAATAATCTCGCCAGTGAACGCCTAGGTGTTTTATCGGAAGCCCCGCCCCTCACTTGTTCCCCTCCCATTTAACCGCTTTGAGTGGCATGTAGCAGCCACGCCCCTTTCTCGTTCCCCTCTTGTTGAACCGGTTTGATTGGCAGGCGGGAGCCCCGCCCCATCCTCAGTGCCCCTCCCTCTGCTAGGCTTTGATTGGCAGATGATAGCAGCTGCGGAGTTGTGGAGTCATGGCGGAGCTCCGCCGCACCTCTGATCATTGGAGTTACGGCGAGAATTAGTGATAAACTGTCAAACTTTCTAACAAATTTAAAATGATCGAAAGTGAGTTAAAGTTACGAGCGCCGTCAAACCACCACCAATCGATTTGAAACCGAGAACTGGCAAAGATGTGAGACTCTCCGGAGCTGAAGAAGAAGAAGAAGAAGAAAAACCGTTGGAGTCTCTCCTAAAGTCGCAAAGATGGCTTCTTGCTTCTTTCAATCTCACACAAAAAACTCTTTAACAGGAGCGTCGTTGTTTTCAGCGCTTTGTGTCGTTCTGTAGCGGGCGGACCGGACCGGGTGTGATGGATCCCAAGCACAAAGAGTTGTTAGAGCAGTGCCAGGAAAAGTTGTCGGAGTCCGTCACAGATGTGGACCGGGTTCTGGAGCTGCTGGCCCAGTCAGGGAGTCTGAGCCCGGCCGAGCGAGCGGAGCTCGACAGAAACTGCTCCAGCTCCGCCGAGAAGGTCCATCTGCTCCTCAAGACTCTGGTGGAGAAGAAGGAGAGGGATCACTTCCAGGAGTTCTGCTGGGCTCTGGAGAAAACCCACCCGGTGCTGCTCAGCGCTCTGCTGCCTGCGAACAACCACAACAACACGGGTAACGTTACGCACATCCACTGGGACAACGGTTTACAACACAACACTCCTCCAGTCAGGGTTACTAGTCAAAACACCTCAGTTTAGTTTGTTGTCATTCCAGCATTATACCCAGAGAAGTGTTATTTAACCTGGTTACACACAGGAACAACGATACAAGAACTCATTTTCAACATATAGAAACACTAGGGACATTTACATTCATGTTTGAGTATAATAATATATGCCACAATTTGAATATTTGATAACGTTTTTATTCTTTAGGTAGCTTAATTTTTAGCAATTTTTGAGTATAGATATTCATAATGGTCTCAGTATGAATACAATACCAGTGAAAAGTTACTATTTCATTTTTTTGTTGTTGTAAGAAGTCTCTTACGCTCATCAAGGCTGCATTTATTACAATTTAATATACATGAAAAGTTAAAAAGAACAACATGTATTCAAAATAGAAATATTTCCAACAATATCAATCTTTGTCTCCAAACTTTTGAACGGTACTGAATGTGTATTGTTTCAAAAGATTTCTATTTGAAGAGTTCAGATGCAAAAGCCTCTAAGTGCCATTTGAAATTTTCTTCTAGAATGATAATTTTTTATCAAACTTGTATATTTAATTTCAGTGATTTCACTTAAATGGCAATGATAATTACCTATTAATTGTTATTTAAGTGAAATTACTGAACTTAAATATACAAGTTTGATAAAAATCAGCATTAAAGAAGAAAATTTCAAATGGCATTTAGAGGCTTTTGCATCTGAACTCTTCATTTGTTCTTTTTAACTTTTTATTCATCAACTTTCACAACTGTTTCCAGCATTGATAATAAATCAGCATGTTATAATGATTTCTGAAGGATCATGTGACACTGACTACAACAATAATGATGAATAAATTACATTTTACTATATATTCACAATAGAAATCAGCTCATATTATTTTTATTGCGATTAATATTTTGATCAAATAAATACAGGCTTGATGAGCAGAAGAGACTTCTCTTCAAAAACATTAAAAATGTTTCCAAACTTTTGACCAGTACTGCATGCACCATAAAAGCTGCATGCATAATCATTATGTGCATAACTAGTTTTAGCTTGTCACATTACTGTCAGGGGATGTAGTAATATTTGGTGGTATTGTGTGTGTTAATGTCTAGTTTTTGTTGACCGTATGAGAAATGGTTTGCGCTGGACAGATGCTGAGATGTTCAGCTGATGCATGTCCTTATAGAAAACACAGATCCGTCGCAGCCGGTGATGAGTAAAGCGTTACAAAGCTGTTGTGTGAATCTGCCGTGCAAAACGTCGTACAGTAAATGTGTTACAGATGTTCCTCAGATTCCTGCGGCCAAAAAAACTCATCAGACATGCAGGGATTTTGCCATAAGCCAGAAATAGCTGCAGTCTATAAAATAATGCAGCTTAAACCTAGATCAAATAACATTACCTAGAAAGCCATTAAACCCCTGTTACAGGAATCTGATTGGATGACAAACATGTGTGAGTGATATTGGACCAGGGCAGCCGTTCCAGACTGAGGGGAAGAGTCGCTTCGAGTCTGTCTGTTAAATAGAGCATCTATGATGGTGGGCAATATAAAGCACAGCTGGGTTCTGTTGGGTTTGTTTAGCTTGATTTATCACAGAGTCTCTGATCAGTTCCTCTCATGACTCTAGGCTGTTTTTAATCGTGCTACGAATAAATAAATAGGCTCCTGACTCCTGAATAGTGGTGTAACGACACCCTCATATCACGATACTCGACTCACGATACGATATTATTGCGATACTCCGAGACATATGATAAAATGTAAATGCTAAATTATACATTGTGCGTGTACATGAATAGGCTTGGACTTGGTGCTGAAACCCAAAGCACAGGACAATAGAGACACCAGAATAACAATATTTCACTCTTTCACTGACTAGATGTATTTAAAATAATATACGCCACTTTGTAACATAAAACATTTGGCATTATCAGAAGAACCCACAAATATTGCATTATAATACATAATACTCAACATTATATACAGCAGTTTAATGTAGTATTGACACTAAAACTTTGTAAACTTGAATTTTTTTCTTACACAGTAATTTTTATTTAGGTGAATAAAACAAAATGCATAATATTGCCACTATCCACGATACATTTTGTTGCATTTTTGTATTGCGATCTATTGTGACACCCCTAGTCCTGAGTGATTGTGTCCATAATAGGCCAGCTGACCGACTGCCTCACTTATATAAAACCCCTATAGAACGTGACCGCAGGGCGCAGGCACAGATCCCCATTGATTTTTAGTGATAACATAAAGAGCTTTCAAAGCAGACGTGTCATGAGATCTGAGGTTAAGTGAGAGGTTATTAAAACATGTTTAATAATTCAATTCTTGGGTAAAACTACACTGCATAATTGAGGACAAAGCGACAATATATCTATATATATATATATATATATATACTTTTTATATTTGTTATTGATTATACATTTAGTCCGCGCAGTTAATAGATTCCTAACTCATATGAACTAATAATGAACAATGCATTTTACAGCATTTTTGTTAGTTAAATAAAAATGTTCGCATTAGTACACAGTGCATTGGCTTACAGGTGGAACTCGAAAACTTAGAATATCGTGCAAAAGTTAATAATTTTGACGATTATGGCTTAAAGCTTATGAAAACCCCAAATTCAAAATCTCAGAAAATTAGAATATTACATGAAATCAATAAAAAAAGGATTTTAAATACTGTAATGTCTGCCCATATCATGCATATGTATGTAGTTATATATACATTTATTAGTTTCATCTTTTAATTTGAATTACTGAAATACATAATGCATGATATTCAAATTTTTCGAGTTCCACCTGTATATTAAAGGCACTCTATGTAAGATTTTTGGATCAAAGTTTCCCAAAGCCACTAGAACAATGTTATATATTTTGACTTGTGTACTTGCATTATCCCAAATGTTTCTAAGAATGTTTAAATCCAGGGAAATAAGCAGTTTTAACCAGGACACGCCTATCAATGACATCATACCCGCGTCACCCTCGATTTCCAGTTTTATTTTGTAGAAACCATAGAAAGACGCTTTAATATATTATGTGTTTTATTAGGCCGTGTGTCCACCAAAGCGTTTTTAACCAGCTGAAAATGCCGTGCTTTTGGCGCTTGAGAGCATTTTGCCAGCGCAGCGTTTCTTCCGTTGAGACGTTTCGTTGCTACAATACAGAATATTCGCAGCACAGTTTACTTGTAACTAATTTCGCAGATAATTTGTTTCATAAAAAAAATAAAATAATAATAATTATCCATTTTGTTGGGTTAGCTCTGCTGGGTGATGTCGTTGTACAGAAAGAATGTTGTGACAGTTGGTCGGTGTGGTATTAGTCCCGCCCCTCCTCCACTGTGATTGGACGGCTGGGTAAAAAGTGACAGTGATGAGCGCTGCGTTTTATCCAAAGTTGAACATTTTTCAACTCTCGGCGACCAGTAAAAAATGCCGGGTGTTCGGTGCTTAAAGGCTCAGCACCTCGTTACGCTCATGGCGTTTAAAAAACGTGGCGCTCCCATTGAAAACAATTGAAAACATACGCCAGGCGCGTGGAAAAATGCTTTGGTGGACACACCTCACACACACATGACCGGAAGAAGCATCAGCGGCGTCTGCGTTATGATCAAATCTCCTCGGTTCTCGTGCTCGTCTTTTATTAACGGCTTCGTTCTGATCCAACGGCTTTTGTAACGTTAATAAATCTATATGATGATATTCTCCACCGGCTGTAGAGGTGAAACGACTATTCCCATTATTCAGCGACATCAAGACGTCATCAAGCTACGCCTTTGTTTTGAATAAACAACCTCTAGTGGTGAAAACTTACATAGTAGGGCCCGACCGATAAAGGATTTTGAAGGCTGATACCGATTAGGGGTGTAACGGTACACAAAAATCACGGTTCGGTACGTACCTCGGTTTTAAAGTCAGGGTTCGGTACGTTTTCGATACAGCAAAAAGAAAGAAATGCCAGAGAAATTTCCTATTTGTTTAAAGAAAAAAATATTTTTAAATAAGTGTGAGTTTTCCTAGATCTTGAAACTTTCAGGTTTATAAATGGGGGTCATCTTTGAAGGATGAACAAATAATGTTTTGGTCATCACACACTCAGAAAAAAAAGGTACAAAAGTTGTCACTGGGGCTGTACCTTTTCAAAAGGTAAACTTTTGTCCATTTCATGAGCTAATAAGTACATTTAGGTGTTAATATGTACATTTTGGGTGTTAATATGTACATTTTAAGTGTCAATATGTACATTTAAGTGTTAATATACATTTTAGGTGCTAATATGTACATTTCAGGAGGTAATATGTCAATTTCATGAGCTAATATGTCCATTTTAGGTGGTAATATGTACATTTGAGGTACTAATATGTACATTTTAAGTGTTAATATGTACATTTTAGGTGCTAATATGTCAAAATCTTGAGCTAATATGTCCTTTTCAGGTGGTAACATGTCCATTTTAGGTGCTAATATGTATCACTAAGGTACCAATATGCAGCCTTTGGGTACAAAAGTGTACCTTTTGAAAAGGTACAGCCCCAGTGACAGCTTTTGTACCTTTTTTTCTGAGAGTGCATTAAAAATAACATTTAAATATATATTTATTTATATAATATTTGAATTTTGAAGTGCTGGAAAAAGATGTGTGAAGTACTTGAAAGCATTTCACCATTCCAGCCAAACTGGTTCCAGTTAGTGTTACTATATTAAATCCATGGTGAATGTTGCTGGTCTGTGGACGAAAGTATTACTAGTTCATTCACGGCACAATGTTTCTCCTGGTTTCCATGACAGCGCTGTTTGATCTAATAGAGATCTACGGTAAATAACGGAGAAATGTGAATGCTTCTCACTGACTAGATCTCGCAGCGATGCTATTACCTCAGTGGCGAATTCAAATGTTTTCTTTTGCTTGATCGAGATCGGCTCGCGCTGCACAGATGTTGCTGGTCCGAACTGATAAACGATCCGTGAAGCACATAACGAGTAGCGCAGTTTCGTTCTGCTTTCATTACGCTTGCCATTTGATGTTGCGCAACATTGTGTTGGCCGCGTCAGCACGAATTTTGCCGGCAGGAAAAATTATCCAAGCAACCGTTCGGTTTGTATGCGTACCGAACCGGAAGCCTCGAACCGAAACGGTTCAATACGAATACATGTACCGTTACACCCCTAATACCGATACAAATATTTTTTGGTTTTAAAATCCGATATTCCGATATATCGGCCGATATTTTTTTTTTCAGAAACGCACAACAAAACATTAACAGATTTCCCTAACGTTAGTTATTTGTAGTTATTTATGAGTTTTAACTAAAATAATATGATAATGCATTTTAAAAAGAAACTTGTTTCTTTTATTGTCACAACAGAACATACTGATGATAGTGGCATTAGCTAGCTTCATGGCTAGCTAGTCTATGATGAGCCATAATTTAGCAATGGATAACGGCACACTGCAAATTGTAAAACATACATTGTCTCATTGCTATAACTGTCACGCGCTATTAAAGAAATACTTCAGTCACGCTGTCAAAAGTTAAAAGGACAGTCAGTCAACTACACTGTAATAACGTAACGTAATTATTACTAGCTAATTCCGCTTCACTCTCGGCTTATTTAACAGCAGCAAAACTGGACATGATAGTCACAAATTTTGTCACTTGTTTGCGTTTAGAGAACTGATGCGGATGTTCTTTTAATTGTTATTCAAGCAATGTATGTCTCGTGACCAACTCAACGAGTGTTGCCAACAGGGACGGTGTAGAGCGCCCTCTGGTGGACAAACTATACAACTCCAACACTCATGACATGGTTCAAGCGTGTTTCGTCTGTTTTTATTTTATTTTTTAAATATTCATTTATCGGCCGTTATAACTGCCGATACCGATAGTTTGGAAAATGCCTAATATCGGCCGATAATATCGGCTGCCGATTTATCGGTCTGGCTCTATTACATAGTGTGCCTTTAACAGACAATGTTTAATTTGTTAATGTTGAGATTAACATTAAATGCTATTCAACTACTGTTCATTGTTAGGTAATTAATGGTAACAAATTGTAAATTGTTGACCATTATTACAGTTATGTGATTTGTAGTTGTTTGTAATGCTGTGGTGCTTCGGTCATATAAAGCGCATTAGTCTCGGCTGAGGAAGATGACCTGTAATGATGTGTGTGTGTGTGTGTGTGTGAGTGTGTGTGATGAGCCGTCATGACTCTGTCCAGTTGGTGATGTGGAGGAGTCAGTTTCTCAGGGCTGTGAGTAATGAAGGACACTGAGATTCTACCCAGCATGCAGTCTGGCACACATAGAGAGGCCTCAACAGATTGAGCGCCTTTCACTGTCAGGTCCAAGTTTCCGTTGTCCGGCTCACAGCTGTGTGTGTGTGTGTGTGTGTGTGTGTGTGAGAGAGAATTCAAGAGAAGTCCAGTTTAGGGTCTGTACTTTGCCAAGCTTCATGCACTCTGTTTAAATGCCAGACTACACACACACACACACTCTCCTCTCACGCACACACACTTTTGTTAAAAATATTTTACGTTTTTTAAATTTTAGTTTAATTTTTAGTGATTTTGTTATGCGATCTTTGTCATTTTTATTAGTGTACTTTAGTTGATGGTTATATTTTAGCACTTCAGCATAAACATATTTCAGTTTTTCGTTTGATAGTTTATTTCAGCTGTATTTAAATATTTTTTTAACTTTATTTTAGTTTTTAGTTTACGAAAACAACATTGATTAACTAATTACATTTATTTCATTTTTTTTTTTTAACTTCAAAACAGGGCAGAGCTTTTGCTAGTGAATTTGCTACTGAGAACCGTGACATTTGTACTGGTATTGGAAGCGACTGCTGAAATGTTGGTATGTTGACACTATCTGCGTGCGTCCGTCATATGTTTAGAAACCCGTTTGAGTCGTCGATCTTTTGCGCAGGTTCAGGACCACTTCTGTCTGCTTGTTAACCCAGTTCCCATCAGCCTCTGTGTGGATCCGTCGCTATAGTAACGCTGAGCCTTGTCACATCTCACAAACGTGACGATTGTCATTAACTTCAGGTGTTAATTAACTCTCATGTATTAATTATTTCTCATCATGGCCATGGGTGTGTTTTACTGTTGTGCATTCAGTGCTCGTTTCTCTTTCCATCACCATCCCTTACAAAACAGCTGGAGTGCCATAATTAGGGATGGGCAATGATTAATCACGATTAATCGCATCCAAAATAAAAGTTTGTGTTTACAAAATATATGTGTATGTAGTGTGTATAATTAATTTGTATATATAAATACACACACGTGCATGTATATACAGTATTTAAGAAATATTTGCATGTATATAATTTATATATATTTATGAATAATTAATATTGTATATAAATATAAATATTTGACATATTAATAACACATTTTTATTAAATATATACATGCATGTCACATGTGTGGGTATTTATATATACAAATTAATTATGCACACTACACACACATATATTATGTAAACACAAACTTTTATTTTGGATGCGATTAATCGCGATTAATAATTGCCCATCCCTAGCCATAATGCAGTTATAGTGTAATATGTAATTTTATCGTCCTGAATGTATTGTAATATTTTGTTGTATTTCCCGTGTGTGTGAATGAGACTTGATTTAGCTTGTTCAGTCGCGGTCTTATGGGTGTCAGCAGGTGGACGGCGCATCAGATCGTGTCTGGATAAACTCAAGACAGGCAACTTTACAGATGTGCAAAGTTTATGATGTTCTTTCCTTTGCAGAACACAAAAAAAAAGATTTTTAAAGACTGTTTTTGTCTGTACAATGGACCATGGTCATCATAGTTGGCTAAACGTCTGTGCAGTACATGTGCCCGCCCACTTTTTCAGCAGCGTTATATACAGAAGTATTTTCCATTCGTATTTTTTCCATTAGTTTTCTCAAGTTTTCAGGAGGATCACACAATCTTTGATTTGAAGGAAAAAAGTTTAACAGTGAAAAAAAGACTTGGTGAGGGGAAACAACTTCAATCCCATGAGGCATTGCAAACAGCATAATCAAATTGAAAGCAATGGAGAAATATAAAATTACCCATTTAAAAATGTCAATTATATATATAAAACAATAGATTTTAAGTTAATTGCAAAATATGGATGTATTATATTTATATCACATCTTTCTTGTTTTGACTCTCCGATTGTTGGAATTTTCTACAGCATCATGGGTAATGCAGATTTTCACCATGAATTCCACTGTTTAACATAACATTTTTATACATAAGTTGAAAAAATGTAAGCTAACGGCTTCAGCAGAAGCAAAGACCATCAATGATTTGCCATTATTGCGCTCTATAGTGCTGAATGAAAGAGTTTCCATTTGTTTTAATAGTAAAATACAAAAAAAGTAGGGATGCACGATATCAGCCACCATATTGGTATCTGCCAATATCTATGTTTATTTTTAATGTTACACTTTATTTTAAGGTGTCATTGTTGCAGTGTAAGTATTTACTGAGTAATATTAATTAACATGTACATACTATAGGGTTAGAGTCTGTTAGGATTAGGGTTTGATTTAGGGTTAGTTGCATTTAATTATGCATAATTTACTGTTATTGCTATGGACACTGTAAAATAAAGTGTTGCCCTCCAAAAAAAAAAATATACATATATATATATATATATATATGAAGAGTTCAGATGCAAAAGCCTCTAAATGCCATTTGAAATTTTCTTCTTTAATGATGATTTTTATCAAACTTGTATATTTAAGTTCAGTAATTTCACTTAAATAACAATTAATAGGTAATTATCATCGCCATTTAAGTGAAAGTACTGAACTTAAATATACAAGTTTGATAAAAATCATCATTAAAGAAGAAAATTTCAAATGGCATTTAGAGGCTTTTGCATCTGAACTCTTCATATATATATATATGAAATCTATCAGGTGTAACTCTTGAGTGTGTCCAAGACTGAGAATTCAGACTGAGATGCAGCCGGACTGAACAGATGCTCTCATTCTCACTTCATCCACTCAGTGACAATACAGTAAGTGTTGATGTGTGTTTGTGTGTGTGTGTGTGTTCCAGGATCCACGTGCAGCGTCCTGTCTGCGATGCCGTCGGACTCGGAGAGCAGCAGTTCTCTTAGCAGCGTTGGTGAGTCCTTTGTGTGTGTGTGTGTTTGTTAGTCATGGCTATCTTCAGCCTTTTGGAACTTGAAGTTATTTCCTAGAAATAATGTAAAAAATCTTAATGCTCCTAAAATAGGTTTAATTTGTCTTGTAAATATATATTATAATTATGAATCTTTTGATTTTTGAATTTTTTTATTAAAATTTGAAATTTGTTTTTTTAATTATTCTTGCATTTATTTTTTTCTTTTTACCCTGACCTTTATGACTTAAAATAATTTGAAAGTTTGTTACTTATTTTTGGTTTAAAATAGCTTTTCTAAATCAGATTTCTAAGTTTACACTAAAGTTCAAAAGTGGGTTCAGTGATGATAAATACATTTATTAAAAGTAACAAATACATTTTTCACATAAACACTGTTCATTTTAACTTTCTGTTAATCAAAAAAAAATAAAATGTATCAGTTTCCTCAAAATATGAACGGTTTTCAACACTGATAATAATCATAAATGTTTCTTGAGCATCAGATCCTCATATTAGAGTGACACTGAAGACTGGATTTATGATGCTGGAAATTCACAGGAATAAATTACACTTTACTGTATATTCACATAGAAAATGGAAATTTTATGTTGTAATAATTTTTCACAATATTATTGTATTTTTTAAACAATAAATGCAGCGTTGATGATACGACTGTTTCAAAAACATTATTTTAATGACACCAAACTTTTGTTTTTCAATTCTAAACTTATTCCTGACTTCCTTCTGGGACTCGCTGGGAAACACGGAGCAAACGCAGACACCAGCTGGAGACGCTTCTGTCTATTAAGCGTCTAGAACGAGACAGACGTCTCTGTTGTTTTCTGCAGTGAGGCATTATGGGATGGGTCGTCAGCTCAGTGGCCCAGATAAAATCATTGTTTATTCATAACATCTGTATGAACAGCAGACCTGACTCTCAAACTGAACGCAAAAGTTCATAAACTGGCCTACCATCTTCTGAGCCCTGCATCTACAGTCAAACCAAAAATCATTCAGACACCTGATATCGTTTCACTAGTGTGTGATCAGGACACTATAGTTCATTTATGGAACTGAGGAGAGCAAAATATAGTGAAATGTGACATAATACACCCAATAATTCTTCAAACAGTGACTACCAGTCAAAATGTGGGACCATTCACTTTAATCTGTAATTGCTAATGCTGTTTTTACACACACTGAACAACACTGGTTGAGCTAAACTGGTATTATCTAATTGTGTAGTTAAATTTAACAGATGTTCAACATCATTCATGTGTGAGAGTCCAACAGAAGGACGGACAAAAGTTTTTGAAACTGATAATGTGAGAAACGTTGAATAAATTCTGGTTTGACTGTCCGTGTGCCGCTAATTTTCCTCTTTAATACTGAAACTACATGTAAACATATATTTTCGGAGCACTGATGTGCTATATCTGTCAATCCCAGCATCCTCACCCCCTCCTGCACACCCGGAGAAGCGTGTGATGAGTGAGAAACTGGAGACGGTGATCTTCCAACTCCGCCAGGTGACCCGTGAACGAGACGACCTGCGCAAGAGACTGGCGCTCTCCTCACCCGGCACCACCTTTGACGACTGCAGGTACAGTCATATATCGGATGCTGTGAGTCGGGCTAATGTAAGAGAGATCCAACCGGGTGATTGCAACTGAACTGGAGATCTCAAGGCGCGTTTCCATTACAGATTTTACAGATATTTTCCAAATGTCGATAAAAAACAATTGCGAAATGACGGTGTTTCCATTAACCGATGTTATGCGACTAAAACGTCTTTTTTTTCCTCTCGCGATAAGTTATTCCAAAAATCGTTGCAACGGACGTTGGTAGGTTTACCTATTTCACAGCCATACACCGCACTAGACATTAGAGCCCGACCGATAAAGGATTTTGAAGGCCGATACCGATACAAATATTTTTGGGTTTTAAAATCCGATATTCCGATATATCGGCCGATATTTTATTTATTTATTTATTTATTTTAAACTGGACACAAATTCTGTCATGCTTATTTGAGTTAAGAGGACTGATGGGAATGTTCTTTTAATTGTTATTCAAGCAATGTATGCATCGTGCCCAACTCAACGAGTGTTGCCAACAGGAACGGTGTAGAGCGCCCTCTGGTGGACAAACTATACAACTCCGACACTCATGACATGCTTCAAGCGTGTTTCATCCGTTTTTATTTTATTTTTGAAATATTCATTTATCGGCCATCATAACTGCCGATACCGATAGTTTGGAAAATGCCTAATATCGGCCGATAATATCGATCTGCCGATATATCGGTCTGGCTCTACTAGACATTATTATTATTGATGGAAGGAGACGTGGTGTGTTATCCAAGCATTAACGGCAGGGAAAGACACAGAGTTCCTGGGTGTTTCTCCCTTATTTCTGCTTCGATGTCTTGATGGCATTTCTTTGAGGTTTAGAGAGGCTATTCCTGTAATTATTGTTTCTTTTTTTTTTTTTAATGAATTTAATAAAGATCTCATATTATGTCCAAACGGTCGTTGCAAAACGAAAAATGAACGGTTGTTGTATTTTTAAAACGCAAAGTTGAACACCAACATTTTAGTTTGACCGCACCAATAGCAGCCTGCGCTATATACATCTCAACGAATTTTCAGATATTTTTTTATGACTTTTTGCCCCATTTTAAACATTTAAAATATTCACAAATTAATATGGGGAAAAAAAATATAGATTTTACTGGTTTTCTAAAGCCAAATTAGAACATTTATGATATTTGTCCCGCAGTGATAGGCGAGTTATTATAAATGCGTCTGAAAAAATGACGAGCTAAAAACATAATCTCCGGATGCACCTTTAGAGAGAGCTGCACCTTTTATACGGATTACATAATCAGAAGGTATTAGTTTACGATTCGAACTTGTTCTTTTTAAAGTGGACATTTAAAGCTTTAGTCTATAAAGGATATTGGTTCAGTTCTCGCGCTCCTGTTCACGAAGATCATAAAGCGCGCCTGATTGTTTTGTTATTTTACAAAAGCACAACGTTTTCTTGTTATTGTGACATTACGCAAATAAAAGTAGTTGTGAATAATGTATTATTATTTTCATAAAAGTAGTTGTAAATAATGTATTATTATTTTCTGTATGACCAAAAATGATAAGAGTATTTTAAGTTGATTCCACTGTTGATGGGAAAATGAAAGTGTTCACGGTCTGCCATCCAGTGCGTCCTCCAAACTCCGGATATTGGTCAAAATCGAGTGTTTATTTGTGATAATCTTAGCCCTATTATTATTATTGTCCAACCTGTTGCCTACTATGAATGAGATGTGACGAATTGCTTTGTTCCTTTTTTGGATAAAAGCGTCTTCTACATATGTAGCCTAATAAATGTTATAATAATAGGCTAATGATGATAATTATTATTATTATTTGCGGACACGGACCTAAAACACACAAGTCAGGTGACTGTAAATGCGCAAAATCTGTTTCTATCGCAGTTTTGCGAAAAAATCCTTTTTCGAATTGCCTGAAAAACCTCCTCATGCGAGCGTAAAAACTTTTTTGCGATAAACGGGAGTTTTGCGAAGTTGACGTGTTTCCATTGAGCGTATTTTCATTTCGCGCAAATTGAAAGGTAATGGAAACGCAGCTTCAGATCCAGTTTCAGTCTAACCCCGAAAGACAGTTTCCGTATGCGAGCGTGAGATGGACAGAGTGCTTTATGTGTATAAATAAAGTATGTCTACTTTCATTACTATTTCATAAATAAGGCTTTTTGCCCCGTTTTTGTGTTTTTTTTTCTTCACCTGAATGCCGATGGACGTTGAAAAAACACACACTGAGGTTTTCTGTGCACGTGTGTGTGATCTCACTGAATCAGACGTGTATATGATGAATAATGCATGATTACCCAAATCATTTCATGAGATGTGTCTGTGTGTCCGTAGACCGAGTGTGAAGCCGGGTCACGATTACGAGCGTCTGAAGCTTCAGTGCATGAAGGCCATGTCAGATCTACAGTCTCTCCAGAACCAGCACACCAAAACCTTGAAGAGATGCGAGGAGGCCGTGAGAGACGCCGAGTACTACCAGTGAGATCTACACCCATATATTTGCCACTTTTATTTATTTTATTTATTCGTTCTACCTTTTATAAGGGCAATTTAATTCTAACCATATATTAGGGCTGGTTATTGACACAAATTTCACAATTCGATTCGATTTCGATTCACAAGCTTGCGATTTGATTTCGATTCAATATTGATTATTTTGGATATCAGTTCCAATAAATGGCAAATTTTCTCAAGGAAATCAAATTTCTTAACTAATGCTGTAAACTATGGGAGTCTAGTTGTAGCCTATAGGCTTCATTAGCCTAATATGAAGGTAATAATGAACTGTTTTGTAGCTATACAAACACTTAAATTACACATTTATGTATTTTTATAAGAAGATTATATGAAATATCAACATATTATAGCCCGATTTATTCAAATATGCTTTAAATATTGAAGAACATTAAGATTATAATGCATATGGTGTATATATTTAGCAAAATGCTCCTCTCTAGAGTTATTTTTTCTAGCTGACTAACGAGTTTATGTGGGTTTTCTGAGGTAAATATGACGATGACATTGATTACAAGCTGTTTAACTGACGTTTTTTGGACGTAATTTGAAAATTGAGACTTTGTTTCATATCAATAGTAACAAAGAACAAAGGTTATTGCGTTTTTTTTGTTTGTTTTTTTTTAGATGCGCGCAGCCGCGATACAATGTCCCATTCATTCAAATGAAACAGGATGACTAATCGATTCTTGAGATTTAAAAATCAATATCGGTTCGTAAAAGTGAGAATCGATTAATATCGAGAAATCGATATTTACCATATATACTTGAGCTGTACGAATCTGGTTAAACTCAGAATCACAATTTTCTTTTGTTTCAAACAGAGATTCTCCCACGATTCTGCTAATAAACAAAATAATTTGTGACAAAATGTTAATTGCTGCAGCCTATTTAAAATGTTTTATTGATTTGAATGCATTATTTAAAAAAAATGGGTTGAATGAATGATTCAGTGACTCACTCATAAACACTGATGAATCAGCGATTTTGAACACATTACTTGAATGATTTCATGACTAAAAAACAGTCACTTTTTTCCTGGTGGCGTAACGATACAATCATTATTTAATAAACACAGGTGAGGCGTCGTCATTTAGGTTTGTACCGAGATCACCATCTTTTAATGATTGATCGTGCAGCTAACGTGTACTTTAAATGTAATTCATTTAATTTTTTTAAGTTTTACAAATAAACAGACCGGCCAATATTTGATGTTTTTGTTCTAAACGTATAATTTAAAATTATAATTAGTTATTATTTCTAATCTCATTAGAGTGATGCGGAAGGCTTTGATTGGCTGCCGTGAGTCAAGGCAACATCTGGTGGCACAGATTAGAGATTTTCATCTGAGATTACCCCAATAATTTAGTTTAATTCATTTTCCCTCAGTATATTATCTTACTTTTCTGATTTGTTGAATTGAATTGTGTTTTTCTGCATGTGCAAATGCAAGCCAAACATTTGCAGGGCGGCCGGTTATTGATGATTTAGGATTTACCATTTTCACTCAGGAACTGCTTGTAAATCTCAGAAATTATTACAAAGACACGTGAAATTTTGTAGTAGAAAAACTGAAATGGTGAGAACGTACTCCCCAATAATCTTTGTTTCATTTGCAATTTTGATTATTTGATTTAAATCAGTTTTTATGCAAACACAACAGATCAAAGTTTCTTAAAATGTATACAGTAGGTATGTTTTATAAAAAAAGGAGAATATACACTTTAAAGCCATATTTAATCAAACAAACAAAACATTAACAATGGAGTGAAGGGATAAAAGAGTCCAAAACATATTTCATGAGACATCATTGTGAACATTCCTAATTACAGTGTGTTGCTACTGGCAAGCGAACCCATGAAAGTCTTAAAGTCCATTGTCTTCATTTTATGTGGTGCGTTTAACTGCCAGATAAAATAAACATTAACATTATGCGTCGGTTGAAGTTAATGTCCAGGTGGATCAGTAACGCATGCGTCTCTCTCAGCACTCTTCACGGACGTGTGGTTGGTGAACAGACTCATCTGCGGGACGAGATGGAGGCGGTGAAGCAGAACTACTCTCAGCTCATCCAGCAACACTCGCAGCTGCAGCAAACCTGCGACGAACTGCACCGGATACACGACAGCGACCAGAGAGAGGCTTCAGACATGCGCCTGCTGCAGCAACAGGTGCTTATCACACACACACACACACAACTCTCAGGATAGTCAATCATTCATATGCATCTATAGAACTATAGCCCAAACTCCTTCATGAATAACCGGATCAATATGTTTGTCTAATGTTGACCAGTTGCCAGATCTTGTATTAAATGAATTAAATTCACACAATCCATACACCATGTACAATTTCAACCTGTTTGTCATCTCAACCTGGCAACCTATACCCCGGTTGAGCAAAGTGGTATATATATATATATATATATATATGTATAGATTTTTTTATTATATTTAAAGGAGTAGTTCACTTTGAAAAAACTTCTGCTGATAATTTACTCACCCCCATGTCATCCAAGATGTCCATGTCTTTCTTTCCTCAGTCGAAAAGAAATGAAGGTTTTTGAAGAAAACATTCCAGGATTTTTCTCCATATAATGGACTTCAATGGGGTCCAAACGGCTCAAGGTCCAAAAGAGAGTTTCAGTGCAGCTTCAAATGTCTTTAAACGACACCAGGCGATGAATAAGAGTCTTATCATGCGAAACGATCGGATATTTCAAAACTTATTCCAAAAATGTAACTTTTCTAAGGACAAATGCTAGCCTTGCTCTATTCTGTGAGGCGCGTTTGTAACGTCACGTAATACGTAATTACGTTCAAAAGGTCACGGGCGACGTAGCCGGAAGTACAGAGTCAGTGTTTACAAGTTGAACGCATAGGTTGAACGTGCAAACTAACTCAAACGCCGTTTACAAAAAAAGGAATTAAAAGGTAAAACAACGATGTCGGACGATTTTGATTCTGTACTTCCGGCTACGTCGCCCGTGACCTTTTGAACGTAATTACGTAACGTTGCAAACGCGCCTCACAGAATAGAGCAAGGCTAGCATTTGTCCTTAAAAAAAGTTACATTTTTGGAATAAGTTTTGAAATAACCGATCGTTTCGCATGATAAGACCCTTATTCATCGTCTGGTGTCGTTTAAAGACATTTGAAGCTGCATCTAAAACTGTTATTAACTGTCTTTTGGACCGTTTGGACCCCATTGAAGTCCATTATATGGAGAAAATCCTGGAATGTTTTCATCAAAAACCTTCATTTCTTTTCGACTGAGGAAAGAAAGACATGGACATCTTGGATGACACGGGGGCGAGTAAATTATCAGCAAAAGTTTTTTCAAATGTGAACTAATCCTTTAATATTATACATCTTTTGTGCTAAGAAGCTTTTAAAGTGCTATATAAAGTAATTATTATTATTATTATTATAAACATTTGAGTCATATCTCCTTAATTGGTTTGTTTTACATTGATTTAACTAATCAGCTAATTCACACATGTGAATTGAACTTCCGCTGCTTAGAGATGCTGCTAAAACAAATTCTGTTGTGATGTTGCAAAGATGCAAGACTATAAAGAATAACAAAATTAGTCTGACACATTATTTTAAATTATCACCACATAACCTGCTACTTATCTGATTAACATGTTCTTTAACTAGAATAAACATCACATTCATCTGATATATTAGATAATTGCTACTCTATTTGGAATAATGTGATTCTGTAGCGCCACCTGCTGGTGTAATGATGCGTTTTGTCATCTCTGACTAATCCTCGTATATATATTGTAGCTAATCTTCAAAATTGAGTCGAGTGAATGATTTGGTTATGGGTTAAATTTCTGAGCTGAATGTGGTTTCGCTTTCTTCTCTTGTAGGTCATGAGGGAGAACGGCTCCTCAGACCTGCTGAATAAACTTTACGACACGGCCTTAAACAAGCTGGAGGGGACGAAGAAAGAGTACGATGCACTGAGGAAACGATTCAACGAGAAAACGGCGAGTCACAATGCTGATCTGAGCCGCCTGGAGGCGATGGAGGAGGATAACAGACGTCTCCAGAAACAGCTGGACGTTCTGTTGAAGCAGAGAGACTCTGCGCTTCACTTCCAGCAGCAGTACGGCGGATCCGTCAGGAGGTACACGCTAGAGTTGCTAGGTTTTAAAAGGGACCTATTATGCTCTTCATAGTCTTGATGTTGTTTTTGGGCTCTACTAGAATAGGTTTTCATGTTTAAATGTTCAATAAATAAATTTTGTCGCTGTGGCGTGAGATCGCTCTGGAGAAGCAGCAGCGCTGATCTCTCTTCCGGCTTAATAATACCAGTCACAGCGCCAAATAAACATGAATGAGCATCTGAAAGTGTGTTAAAGATAGAGCACAACTTATCCAAATCCGTATCACGTCACATTGATTTACTCAATCAGCGTTTCAACCGTGGAAAGACGTCAGTTAAACAGCTTGTAATCAATGTATCGTCATATTTACCTCAGAAAACCCACATAAACTCGTTAGTCAGCTAGAAAAAATAACTCTAAATATATACACCATATTACATATGCATTATAATCTTAATGTTCTTCAATCTTTAATGCATATTTGAATAAATATGGCAAGTTTTTATGACAGCCACCATTTAAATGTTTATATTTCATATAGTCTTCTTATTATAAAAATAAATAAAAGTGTAATTTAAGTGTTTGTATAGCTACAAAACAGTTCATTATTACCTTCATATTAGGCTAATGAAGCCGATAGGCTACAACTAGACTCCCATAGTTTACAGCATTAGTTAGAGATTTGATTTCCTTGAGAACATTTGCCATTTATTGTAACTGATATCCAAAATAATCAATATTGAATCGAATCGGAATCAAAATCGAATCGAATTGCAAGCTTGTGAATCGAATTGTGAAATTTTTACCATATTTGACTGCTCCTCTTTTCCCAGTCTGTCAGTAACGCTCTGTTTACTTCCTGTCTCTATGAAGACCCTCCTTCTAAAAAGCACACTGTGCTCTGATTGGTCGGCTGGAGCGGTGTGTTGTGATTGGTCGAGCGCTTTTGAGTGTGTTTGGGAAATGTCCCGCCCCTTCCCATAACCGCCAGTTTAACACACTACTAACTAACTCAACCAGGCCCCGCCCCTTTATTCTGCGCATGAATTATTATAATGAGGAAAATTGCGACGTGTTCCGGAAGAAACTCGAGACTACAATGGAGGCGTTTCAGAAACACTGACACTGATATAGAGACGAACTGACTTTTTCAACATTTTTCAAACATTACACACTCAAGAAAGATTGTTCATGGAGAAATATTGATCTCTTTCAGGTTTGAGAGTCTCCAGCAGGAGCTGAATAAGATGTCCGCTCAGAACGAGGAGCTGCAGAGGGAAACTGAGCGTCTTCAGATGGAGAACACGCGCTATAAGACGCTGCAGCTGAAGGCGGTGAAAGACGGCGAGAAGCTGAAGGAGGAGAGAGACTCCGTGTTAAACGAGTACAGACTGATCATGAGCGAGAGAGATCAGGTCATCAAGGAGGTGGACAAGCTGCAGACCGGACTGGAGGCGGCCGAGGCCAAACTCAAGAACACGTCTGGCGAGAGGAGGGTGGCCAGCGACGAGATTGAGGCTCTTAGACAGGTCAAACACACATTTTTTTTTTTTTGACAAAAAAAGAAAAGAAACAACAACAGCAACAATAACAACAACAGGCAGACCAAGGAATAGCAGGCAAATATGTCATAGGTTAACAGAAATGCTCAACATCAAGTAAAGCAAGGAGAAAAAACAAAAAAACAAGACATTTACATCTCAGTTTGTACTCGGATAAGATATCCATTTTTCCCAATATGCCTCACATTTACTCCTGGCATGTCTCAGAGAGAAAGTCAAATGTTCCATAACATACATTTCCTGCACTATTTCTATCCATTCAGCAATTGTCGGGCATTCTTCACTTAGCCATTTCCTTGTTATTGCCAAACACGCGTTTAAAGTCAATATAAAGTGTGTTCACAAACTTGTGTCATCTGGTGTAATGAGCGAGATGAGGTAATAATCAAACATGAAATAAAATGAACCTTTAAAGACTCTAGCCCCAACGTTGCCTTTATTGATGGTTTGAAATGTGTTGTGTGTGTGCAGGAACTGAACTCCGCTCTGCTGGACCGGGACCGGGCGATCCGGGAGAAGACGGAGCTGCTGGAGAAGTACTGTCACGAGGTGCAGGACAAGGTGGAGACGCAGAAGGAGCTGAGCCAGGCCTGTAAGGACATCGAGATGGTGCGAGAGGAGCGCGACGTGGCCCGCAAAGAGCGAACCGAGGCCATTATCCAAAGAGACCAGCTCCTGAGAGAGTATTACCAGGCCAGACAGGTACATGTCCAGTGTTCAGACCACTACAGTTATATCTTTTCATTGAGGTTCTCTCCAGGGTTTTTCACTCACCTACAAAATTAAGTTACCGGCCATTTAGAACTTCTACCGGAGAATGTCTAATTGAGGAGAATTGGCACTGGCTGGTTACTTCCGGGTTCTGGACTGGCTGCAGTAACGCGTCTCTGTCCATGCGGGGGCGCTCGTGGTCGAGTGCAGAATGAATGGGAGTCAATGGGGTTTCACCCCCAGAAATCCACTTTTCTCAGGATGTAATTTGAAAGTTGCAATCAAAAGGGAGGGCTAAGAAAATAGACTTGCATTTTTAAGTTCACTTATCTGTTCTAAAAATCCATTCAAAAATGTGATGACGTCACACAATAGCAGAATGCTAGCGTGTCCAGGCCAACAACGGCCTAACCTGTAAGAAATCAAAAGGACATAAGTACTCGTTCATTCGACTTTTGGCCTATAATCTATATTGAACTCGCGGAATCAACAATAAAATCTATGTTAATTTAACGACAAGCAGGTGAAAGAGACACATTTAGCCGTTTAGCCCCATAGACTCCCATTCATTCTGCTCTCGCTCATGATCACCTCCAGTGGAATTCTAATGGAACTGCAACCAGGATGATACACAACGGGGCTAATAGGAAGTGCAAAGGCTCTCCGTTAGACGGGCTCTGCTTCTACTACATTAATTCCTAATTCACACTAAATCCTGTCATTAAATGTCTCCTCCCTTCCACTTTTTTAATCCTTTTCACCAACAATGTATTTTAGGTGGACACATCAATACAGTACAAAGAACAGCAAATAAATATAGGATGTTTGGAAATAACAATGTTTTCTGTAGGGCTGTCAACTTTAGTCGTTTAGTCGACTAATCAGTCGATGCCGTCTTGGTCGACTGACATTCTTATTGGTCGACCGGTCGCATTTTTTTATTTATTTTTTATTTTTTACCAATAGAAATACATTTTCAATGATTTACTCCTTGATATTAATTCCTTTATAAAGCAGTTATTAATTACTATATTCTATATATATAATTAGCCTTTGTTTTATCCCCAACTTTAAAGGGTTAACTAAACCCCTGGTCAGAGCCTGACTCCACCCACTGGCAATAATTGAAAATGCTGAAAAAGTGGGCAGACCCCAGCGGAGATAGAGGGGACGAAATAGATGCTAAAACACTCTATCCTGGTCATTTTCAATACTCACAATTCCAATTCCCGACTCCCTACGGTGGTTTTGACGACACAAGATGGTTTTTATACGCGTGGTGAGCTGAAACCTGCGTACGTCACAAAGTGCGGAACATCCAATAGGAAAATTCAACTGCAGTAGCCACCGTTCAACCTGAAGAGGGCAGCACTAAGACGTTTTTACACCATGTATTGTAGAAATAGAACACTTTATAAACAAATGTCAAAAAAAGTTACTCGAATCAATGCCTGGTTTTAATAAAGATCTATTCTTACAGATCATTAACTAAAAAAAGTTGGTTTAGTGTTTAGTTACTCTTTAAATGCTGTAATATAGGCTATTTTTTGTAATTGCGCCAGAGTTTAGCTTACACACGCGCTCAGTAAGGGATATACCGGTTGGTAGTTAATTAATTGTTTAAAATTTAAACCGTTTTTTTTTTTAGTTGACTAATCGTTTTAAAAATTGAAACCATTTTTTTTAGTCGACTAATCGTTTAAAAAATTTAAACAGTTTTTTTTAGTCGACTAATCGTTTAAAAAATTTAAACCGTTTTTTTAGTCGACTAATCGTTTTAAAAATTTAAACAGTTTTTTTTAGTTGACTAATCGTTTTAAAAATTTAAACCGTTTTTTTTAGTCGACTAATCGTTTTAAAAATTTAAACAGTTTTTTTTAGTCGACTAATCGTTTTAAAAATCTAAACAGTTTTTTTTTTAGTCGACTAATCGTTTTAAAAATTTAAACCGTTTTTTTTAGTCGACTAATCGTTTTAAAAATTTAAACCGTTTTTTTAGTTGACTAATCGTTTTAAAAATTTAAACAGTTTTTTTTTAGTCGACTAATCGTTTTAAAAATTGAAACCGTTTTTTTTAGTCGACTAATCGTTTTAAAAATTGAAACCGTTTTTTTTAGTCGACTAATCGTTTTAAAAATTTAAACCGTTTTTTTTTTAGTCGACTAATCGTTTTAAAAATTGAAACCGTTTTTTTTAGTCGACTAATCGTTTTAAAAATTTAAACAGTTTTTTTTTAGTTGACTAATCGTTTTAAAAATTTAAACCGTTTTTTTTCCCCCCGACTAATCGTTGCGGAGGACAAGACCTTGGTCGACTAAGGATTTCTTTGGTTGACTACAGCCCTAGTTTTCTGTTAACTAAATGCTTTTTAATCTTCGCTATTGCTTCAGTGCAAACGAGCGAGCTGTTATTTGATGTGTAGTGACGGTTATGTTCAAGTAAGCCAGATATGAGCAGATTATACGCAATACACTGTTTTAAAAAAATTATGTCTCATGAGTTGAGTATTTGTGCTAAATCTGTCTTCCGCAGCAAAGAGGCTAAACATAATAAGTAACGCGCAAAATTGTCTAGTGATTTAACAGCGCTACCCGCCACAGCTGATTTTTACTTCCTGGTTCAGCGCTACCCGCCACAGCTGATTTTTACTTCCTGGTTCTCTCTCTGCAGAAGCAGGACAGTGCAACGCTGGACATTGAGCGCGTCAGTAAGGAGCTGGAGGTGCTGAGGAAACAGTGCGAGGCCGTTTCCGAGGAGCTCCAGGAGGCCGTGCAGGAGGCGGAGGTGGCGAAATGCAGGAGAGATTGGGCCTTTCAGGAGAGAGACAAGATCGTAGCAGAGAGAGAGAGCATACGGTAAGCAGACGCAACCAAAAATCCTTTAAATCTGTCATAAAAGTGATCCAGTTCAAGTATCACGTCATATATGGCCTTATAATTGTTAAAACCCATCCAATTACATATTTTTCAAATCCAACAAGGAAATTATAAACAGATGTAATGGTGTGTAAACAGTATGGAGCTAAAATGGTGTCAAAATCATTTATTTTGTCTACACCAGATGCCGTATAGGTCATACAAGTTTGACCCATGCTTTTTTGCTTAAAGGTGAAGACCCAACTTTATGTATGTTTTGTAAAATTCCTTTATCTGTCAAACATTTTTTATTAGATTGTCCTGGACTTAACGCAAGCAGGAGGCTCTTTTATGAAGTTACTTCTTTGAAGGACATATTTAATGAGATTATGCCTGAAAAGGTTCTGGATTTTTTTTTTATCATATGTTAATTTAAACAAATATATTGTATTGTTTATATTTGTTTTGTTTTTGTTGTATTTATATGATGTTTGTATTTTTGTAAATGAATTTTTGCCATGAAAATAGCTCTGACTGCTGACATGGCATGAAATAAAATAATCTGAATCTGAATCATTTATTTTAATGTATTTGTCAGAGTCCAAGCATTGAGCAAGGTGTATTGTGTATTGTGAACTAAGTCTTAAAATAGACACACACACACACACGATTTGCAAATACAGTTTAAACAGTCAAGATTGTATTAATAAATTATCATTGCATTTGTGAATCTGTAACTTTGGTTGTGCGTTTGCAAATCTTATTTTGTGAATTATTTTAAAAATGTTATATTTGAGACTATTTTATCTCCATAAAACATTGGCTAAAGCAGAGAGGCCCTATAAAACGATATATTATTATTGCTGTTTGTCTGTGTATGTGTCAGGACGTTGTGCGATAACCTGCGACGCGAGAGGGACCGAGCTGTTAGCGATCTCGCCGACGCTCTGAGAAACCTCGACGACCTGCGGAAACAAAAGAACGACGCGGTGCGAGAACTGAAGGAGCTCAAGTGAGTCTCGCAAACACACACTACCACAGGGAATCTACAGTTTTTGTGGCTTCCTGCCGCGCTACTGAATCTACAGCAAAAGAAATGCGACCAAAGTAGTTTGAGTCCCAAACAAATGACTCTTATTCTTCTGAATAGAATGAACTATCCTCTCAGACCCTCTGTTATCAGGTTGGAGTACATGATGACGTGATGAGGTGAACTTTATCCTAAAATGTGTTTCAGGGAATGCATGGAGGAGCAGCTGGAGAAGGAGGCACGTTTTCGCCAACTGATGGCCCACAATTCTCACGACTCTGCTATCGATACGGACTCGCTGGAGTGGGAAACGGAGACGGTGGAGTTTGAGAGGAGTGCGGTATGTAAACGAGCCCTCAAAGCTGTGACAAACCTCCAAAAATAGTAAAAACGTCTTTGTTAACCCTCTGGGGTTGTTCGTTTCAGAGTCACACTCGGGGTGTTTCGGGTCCAAATGGACCCAAAGGGCGGGATTCATAATATTTTTTATAATATTTTTATATTTACATTTTTTATATTTAAATTTAATTCAAATTTTTATATTTAAATTTTTATAATATAAAAATCGGGTTTTTTATAATATTTTTTTTTTCTTTTTTGGTGTTTTGAGAATTTCAAAAATAAAAAAAAATTATAATTAGTATTAATGCAATAATTATAACAAAATGCCCCCCCATTGAACATAATAGAAAAAATATTTTTTTTAAATTAAAAAAAAAAAAATTTTTTAAAGCTGTATTTCATTTTAGAGTCAAGCCTAGGCCTCATAAAAGCAATTTTTGAAATGAGATGGATGCTATCTGGTGGACAAACTGAGCTTTTTAAAAATGCAAAACACATGTATAATCTGAATTTTTTGGTGTGTTTGTGTATAAAAGTGTGTGTGTGTGTCTGTTTTGCACTCTTGATGTTTTATAGATTCACCCCTTCACTGTTGTGTGCTTTTTTCTCAAGATTGTTGCTGATTTGTAGATTGTACGCACAAAAAAACTCATTTTTGCCAATTTCCCATCATTTTCCATACGGGTCCATTTGGACCCGAACACCCCAAGTGTGACTATTTTTTTTTTAGACTATTCACAGCCTGTCCCCAATTTTTTTGGGGTGTTCAAATACCAAATACCAACTAAGTCACCAAATTTCGGACCATTCCGATGAAGCTGTGATTTAAAAAAAAAATATTTAAAGTATTTAAATTATTCGGGTCCATTTGGGCCGAACAACCCCAGAGGGTTAATTGATGTAAAGCTGAAATATAAATCCTTCAACACATCTCCATCTGTCGTACAGGAGGACATGGATTTGAGTGCTTTTGGTTTTGATATTGCCGAGGGGGTGAGCGACTCGTATCTACCCGGGGATTATGGGATATTCGTGAGCAAGGTGGACAAAGGAAGTATTGCGGAGGGCAGGTTAAGGTGCGTGAACTCTCCGTTCTTCTGTGAAACGTTGGTGTTCGTTTCTAACTGTGGTTTATTCACGCCGCAGAGTCAACGACTGGTTGTTGAAGATAAATGATGTGGATCTGGCCAATAAGGACCGGAAGCAGGTCATAAAGGTGGTGTTCAGTGGAGGCGGGCTCATCAACATGGTGGTCCGCAGGAGGAAGTCTCTTGGAGGAAGGATGGTCACCTCTGTTCATCTTACACTGGCGGGGCATAAAGGTCATATCATGGGTCATCAGCTGGTCAAGCAGATAAACCGCCTTCATCATCTCATCGACTCTCTGTCTCTGTCTTGCAGATTGTGGTGTTGGGTTGGAGAGCGGCATGTTCGTATCGTCGGTTTCTCCAGGCAGTCCTGCAGCCAGGGATGGTTCGGTGTGTCCGGGCGATCGGGTTCTCAATGTGAGTCCACGGGTTCCACGTCACTAGTTTTTCAATTCAGCCTCAGTCGACTTGAGAAAAATCGTTTTTTCTGTAAACTATAGTGCTTAAATGAATTTATATTGAAATTTGCATATACAGTGGTATGAATAAGTTTTGGCACCCATGCTAAGTTTAAGTTGCCTAAAAAGAGGAATAAAAAATCATCTTTTGGATATTGATCTTAATGCTTTAATTAGAAAAATGAGGAAAACTCCAACCTTTAAGGACACACATTTTCTTTGTGAATGAATAATGTATCATAAATAAATAAATGTTTTTCCTTAAAATACAGGGTGCATAAGTCATTGCCCTCTATGTTAAATTCCCATAGAGTCAGGCAGATTTTTATTTTTAAAAGCCAGTTATTTCATGGATCCAGGATAATATGCATCCTGATAAAGTTCCCTTGGCCTTTGGGATTAAAATATTATAAGATTGGCATGGTTTTACTTCAGTTAGCCTAATAGCTGGTTTGATTTGCATTCAAAGATGATCTTATGGAAAGTACCCCATGCCAATCTCTAGGTGTGGTAAATGGTGTGTGATGATGTGGGGATATTTTAATCCCAAAGGCCAAGGGAACTTTATCAGGATGCATATTATCCTGGATCCATGAAATAACTGGCTTTTAAAAATAAAAATCTGCCTGACTCTATGGGAATTTAACAATGACTTATGCACCCTGTATTTTAAGGAAAAACATTTATTTATTTATGCTACATTATTCATTCACAAAGAAAATGTGTGTCCTTAAAGGTTGGAGTTTTCCTCATTTTTCTAATTAAGGCATTAAGATCAATATCCAAAAGATGATTTTTTATTCCTCTTTTTAGGCAACTTTAGCATGGGTGCCAAAACTTATTCACACCACTGTATACTGGCTCATTAGAGTAAACGCAGGCATGTAGTGCACTATTGAGCATATCTGTTGTGATTGTGTTAAGGTTGTTTCATTTTCTCTGGCAGATAAACGGAATTTCACTGGATAATAAATCAGTGAGTGAATGTGAGACTCTCCTGCGGAGCTGCAGAGATTCGCTGTCTCTTTCCCTCCTGAAGGTGAGACATTATTGATCATTATTTATTTCCTTTTGTAAGTGAGAAGTTCGATCTGCTTACTCCTTTCCTGAAGGTTTTAATAGGGGTCTCACGATATATCGCAATACAACAACGCAACAATATGTATCGTGGATAATGACAATATATAATGCGTACAGTTCACCCAAAATGAAAATTACTGTTAGTGAACTACATTAAACTGCTATATATAATGTTTAATAATGCAATGGGGGAATATCTGATTGGAGCCCGACCGATAAAGGATTTTGAAGGCCGATACCGATACAAATATTTGTTGGTTTTAAAATCCGATAATTTTTTGTCCAAAAACACGCAACAAAACATTAACAGGTTTCCCGAACATTACTCATTTGTAGTTATTTATGAGTTTTAACTAAAATAATATGATAATGCATATTAAAAAGAAACTTGCTTCTTTTATTGTCACAACAGATGAACATCAAAATATATTAAAGTTCTGATAAATAAAATACTAATTAGTCCCTACATTGCCTTATAAGCTTCCTGCAATCTGGATCATCAGGATGTGTGGCGCGTTATACACAACAGGGACGGTGTAGAGCGCCCTCTGGTGGACAAACTATACAACTGCAACAATCATGACATGGTTCAAGCGTGTTTCGTCCGTTTTTATTTTATTTTTGAAATATTCATTTATCGGCCATTATAACTGCCGATACCGATAGTTTGGAAAATGCCTAATATCGGTCTGGCTCTAGTTCTGATAATGCCAGATGTTTTATGTTACCAGTACAGAGTGGCCTAATACATCTAGTCAGTGACAGAATGGTGTCTCTATTGTCCTGTGCTTTGGGTTTCAGCACCAAGTCCAAGCCTATTCATGTACACACACTATGTAATATAATTTAGCATTTTAATCAACAGTACATGTTTTGGAGTATTGCAATAATATCGTATCGTTTATATATCCCAGTTTTTCCCACAGAGTCTGTCGGGTCAGAGTATCGCCGAGAGCCAGCGTGACTGCGAAAGGAACTCAAACGGGAAGTCGGCCGATCACCTGCGGCCCTGCAGAAAGCAGCCCACCAGCAACCACTCCGCCCATAAAGACCCGTACAGCCCGACACGTGACGTCGAGAGCGAGCGCGCTCAGCGTGCCTCTCTGTATCGCTCAGACCCGTATCACGAGATCTGCCTGCATCACAACTCCAAACGACCCCTCACCTTTCACCCCGTTTCCCCCGGCGACTGCATCACCGCAGAGGAGAGGCGGAAACAAAGCGGCGGCACGTGGCCGAAAATGGTCGCGGTTGCTATGACGACTGCGGACAGCATCCCGCCGCTCTCTATTTTTAAGACCCCAAAGAAGCGGAAGTCGATATTTGACGCAGACATGTTCAAGCGGCCGGAGACGACGCCGTCCAAGCTGGACTACCTCAGTCTGTCCCAGAAACATTCCCCGCAGAGCTCGTGGGCCGAGGGGTCGCCACAGATGCCGCCCGAGCCGCCCAAACGCAGCGACTCCTTCAAGTTCAAACACAAACCGCAGGGAAGCTCCGCCTCCGATTCCACCATAACCACCGGCTCACCCCCGGCCACGCCCATTCAGACCACGCCCACAGACCAAACCACGCATGACTTTGATAATCGAGACCGCAACGGGAATGTTGTTCAGAGACAGGGGTCGGGGGAAGCGTCTGGACAGGGCGCGGATGAAGCGGAGATGAGGAGAGGAAGACCGAACTCTGCACCCGCTCAGCGCCGGAGCCTCACGCCCCTGAAGATGCCCTTCCCACAGGTGCGGTGCTTTATAAACACTGCTCTTATTCAATATGCACAAACTACACACGATCTACTTCTGTCGACTTTTTCATCAAGTAAATGTCCTCCTAGTATGATTGTACAAACGTTTATGTTTTTAGTAATAAAGCACTTGAAGATTACTTGATTATAGAAAATCTTTAGTATCAAATACGATCATCAGGCTTTTGAGGAAGGTTTATTAGTTCATCTCTCAATCATCATTGTATTGCATTGCATTATAGGTTTTAAAACCACAGAGCTTTGATAAAAGTAGGCTTTTAAACATCATCTTACTATATTATTGGAAGATTTGAGATTTCGGTTCCTTGCCACTGTTGCCTTTGGCTTGGGGATATTCAAATTAAATGACCCATCATACCATTGATCAGCTCTAGATTATCTTTTTTCATGAATAAACAAAACAAACAATGTTATGTTGTCTTGATTGATACTGTGAAGCAGCTTTGATACAATCTGTATTGTGAAAAGCGCTATATAGCAAGCAAGCAAGCAAGAGCACTTCAAATCCCCCCCAAAAATGGACACAATAAATAAATAAATACATAAAAGCCCTACATAACCATACAATAAAACAATAAAAAACAACATAAATATATTTAAAAAACAATAAATAAAACAATATAAATATATTTGACTTGACTTTATATGCTTTTCATCTTACCTTGTTTTGACCATATACATATCAGCATCTGCAGGAAACCGCTTATTTTTGGCTTCTAAATTAAAATGAGCATTTTTCCCCTTCTTATTCTCACTATATCAGACTGTGAGCCATTAAAACCTGATATATCAAATATGATTAGAGCCAGACCGATATATCGACCGGCCGATATTAGGCATTTTCCATAATATCGGTATCGGCAGTTATAATGGCCGATAAATGAATATTTCAAAAATAAAAACGGACGAAACACGCTTTAATCATCTCTCCTTGGCCTGTTATATTGAAAATGTATGTTTTACAAATTGCAGTATGATGTTATCCATTGCTAAATTATGGCTCATCATAGACTAGCTAATGCCACTATCATCAGTGGAAGACCGCTAACGTTAACATTAATGAGCTTGAACCTTTTCTGCCTAAATAAAGTAATGATTACTGTATTTATAACTCGCATATCTCTAGTTACAGTCCCTGCATTGTAAAATGTAAGTTGTACTTGCGAGGAGTGAACATTTAGACATGGAGAAAAAGTATCAAACGTATCTTGTGCAGAAAAGTTAGCTTTTCTTTTACACGTGTGTGAAATCCAACAATATTTAATAAAAAAAAAAACCATCGGCCGATATATCGGATTTTAAAACCCAAAAATATTTGTATCAGTATCGGCCTTTAAAATCCTTTATCGGTCGGGCTCTAAGCATGATACTCAACAATAAACACGCAGGCAAACTTTTTTTTTTTTTTATTTAAAAATAACGTTGTGTAAACCGTTCCAACTAATCAACACATGGTTTATCTTCACTTCTCTCCCCGGCAGAGCTTCTCTCACGAGGACCACTCTCCTGAGCCTGTGGATCTGGTTCGGTTCTCTCCTTTCCGCTCAAATCGGCACAGTTCAGGCTTCTCACCCGCGCAAGCACGTGAGTTTGACACCGAAACCGTGCTCATTTAAAGCCAAAGTTGAGTCTTAAATGAAAAGATGTTGGCGCTGAGTGATTTGTTTGTGTTTGTGTGTTCTAGACACCACTCCCAGAACACTGTCTCCCTACCCGGCCGTCACCGCAGTCATGAGGAACCCAGTGTACAAGGCCTGGAGTCACTGTGTCAAAACCACTAACCCCCCTTCAGTTCCTGCTCACACATACACTCAAGTCAGGTACGCACACACACACACACACACACACATTTATGTGGTCTGTTCTGATCTCTCTGTGTTCTCGACCTCAGTCCGCAGCACCAGGGCCGATGGAGTGTGGATCTCAACCACAAGTGCTCCGGTGAACTCTACGACGGCTCGCGCGGCTCGGGACAGCACAACACCAACTCCCTGCCCTCCAGCGCCAGACTGGGTCTGTAACACCAACCTCCTCTCGTGTAACCGCAGCTTTTGTCATGATCTGTAGTGAGAATAACACGTGGACTGCAGTTACTGCCACTTGTCCACAATAGAGAAGCTTTAACGTCTCCTTGCATTTTTCAGCCAAAGGTAAAGCTTAACATTTGAAAACAAAAAAATCAAGACGGCTAAAATGATTATTATAAGCATTATTATTTTTATTAAACATTCTATTTTTATTTTACTGTACAGTAGTATTATTGTTATATGAATATATTTATTTAGTGGCTTAATTTCTGTAATGTAATAAAATAATACGGTTTACTTTAGAAATTAACAATATTAGTATTGTTATTAAATCCTCTATTTATTTTACAGTAAAGTAGTATTATTACTATATGAATATATTTGTTTAGTGGCTTAATTTCTGTAATGTAATAAAATAATGTGGTTTATTTTAGCAAATAATGACATTATTATTATTATTATTAAATCCTCTATTTATATTTTACAGTAGAGTAGTATTATTACTATATGAATATATTTTTTTAGTGGCTTAATTTCTGTAATGTAATAAAATAATGTGGTTTATTTTAGCAAATAATGAAATTATTATTATTATTAAATCCTCTATTTATTTTACAGTACAGTAGTATTATTACTATATGAATATATTTATTTAGTGGCTTAATTTCTGTAATGTAATAAAATAATGCGGATTATTTTAGCAAATAACGACATTATTATTATTATTATTAAATCCTCTATTTATTTTACAGTACAGTAGTATTATTACTATATGAATATATTTGTTTAGTGGCTTAATTTCTGTAATGTAATAAAATAATGTGGTTTATTTTAGCAAATAATGAAATTATTATTATTATTAAATCCTCTATTTATTTTACAGTACAGTAGTATTATTACTATATGAATATATTTGTTTAGTGGCTTAATTTCTGTAATGTAATAAAATAATATGGTTTACTTTAGAAATTAACAATATTATTATTATTATTATTATTAAATCCTCTATATATATTTTACAGCACAATAGTATTAATGTCGTAATATATTTCTTAATGGTTTAATTGGTTTCATTTAATAAAATTAAAATAATAATAATATTTTATTTTACAAAACAACTTATAATTATTAATAATATCAATAATAAATACGAAATAAAATAATAATAAATAAATAAACAATATAATAATAAATACTTTTTTAAATTAATATTTGTAAATTAGTACAATAGTATTGCTCTACAAAATGATTTCTTTATTGGTTTAGTTTGTATAATTTAACAAAATATATATTTTTAAAAATAGTACTTATTTTGCACCATTATAAGTTTGCACACATGTTGATAATTTCTAATCATACTCAAACATCTGATATTGACAATCACAGTCTAAATTATCCATGATTGGTTATCTCAAGTCTGCGCTCAAGATGTAATTGTGGATCCTGATTGTGTTTGTGTTTGTCCTTAGGTTTGTCTCAGTACCGCGAGCAGCGCATTAAGATTCCCTCCACCCCTCGCTACGCTCGATCCGTTCATGGCTCTGATAGAGGTAAAAATCAGATTTCGAACAGTACACGTAGTCAACACACCACCTGTGCTGTTCGTCGATGATGGATGTACAAATCAAAACATGAATGACTTTGAGAAGTTGTTGTGTTTCAGGATCACTATCTCACTCTGACTGCAGCAGCCCAAGTCTCGTGACTCCGCCCCTTTCTCCTCTAGACGCCGCCTCCTTCACCAGCAGCCAATCACAGGGCTCCATCTCCGCCCACACCAGGCTTTCAGTCAGCCCTGTGCCAATAGATAGGAGAAGGGACAGGTACAATTAGAAATCATAATTTACTCACACTCATTAAAATCTCACCATTTTTTTTCTCTCAATACAACGATTCATAGTAAATAAATACAAAAAGGACATAAAAGCATCATAACAATAGTCCATATGACAATTACAAGTCTACTGAAGTCATGTGATTGATATACTGTATGCTAGAAACAGTTGTTATTCACTCCACACTCATTCACAGAAGCTCTTTTGTGTTTCACGTGAGTAAATGTGGCGCTTCTGTGCTCATCTGACGACGTGTCACAGGCATTCAGGGCCGTCCTCCTCCTCTTCAGCCTGTCTTCCTCTCAGAGTCTGTTTATCTCTATTCTGCTAGTCTGTCTGTTCTTCTGCCCCATTTCTCTCCTTCCTGCTCCAGATGTGCGTTGCGTAACAGGTCTAACCTGAAGCTTTCTCGAGCTCAGAGATCGTGGTTTGCGTCCTTACGGATCCTGAGGTTTGTCCGCTACGCTGAAACGAGCAAACAAACTATGTTTAGGCTCAGTTTTTGCTGTTTAAGTGAATTAATCTGATGTGATTTGCTTTTCTTTCTATGCCATGTCTCTTTAAATACACGCTCAGTCGAAAACAATAAAACTAATTATGGACTATTACTATAGTATTATTAATCACATCTGCAGGCTGTGCACAGAAAACATGCGAGTTCATTTACAGTACGTTTTTATGTACAAAATGTACCTGAAAATTAGGGATGGGCAATGATTAATCGTGATTAATCGCATCCAAAATAAAAGTTTATGTTTGCATAATATATGTGTGTGTAGTGCGTATAATTATTTTGTATATATAAATAGACACACATGCATGTATATACTTTTTAATTAATATTATATAAAATATAAATACTTGATATATTAATAGCACATTTTTCTTAAATGAAGAGTTCAGATGCAAAAGCCTCTAAATGCCATTTGAAATTTTCTTCTTTAATGATGATTTTTATCAAACTTGTATATTTAAGTTCAGTAATTTCACTTAAATAACAATTAATGGGTAATTATCATTGCCATTTAAGTGAAATTACTGAACTTAAATATACAAGTTTGATAAAAATCATCATTAAAGAAGAAAATTTCAAATGGCATATAGAGGCTTTTGCATCTGAACTCTTGAAATATACACATACATGTGTGGGTATTTATATATACAAATTAATTATACACACACATATATTATGTAAACACAAACTTTTATTTTGGATGCGATTAATCGTTGCCCATCCCTACTGAAGATGTGCAGATTGAGCTAAAATGCTACATCTAATGCATGTAATTATATTTTATGAGCAGTAACCGTAAATGGATTATTGTGTGATTTTACCCTTAAAACTGTGGCAAGCAGTTGTTTTTTGTGTTGAATGTAATGTTTTTATATTAACCATTTTTCAATATAATGTATAGCATACGCTATAGAGCTTTATAAGTTTAATATTGCATTTACACTTACATTTGGCAGACGTTTTAATCGCTTTGAAATCATGTCTAGCTTTTTATACACTAAGCGGCCAGTCAAAATTATTTTCTGTTTGGCAGAATGTCACAGACCACTTAACTGTCACCGTCCCACAGGTGGGACGTTTGCCACTATATTTTTTAAACAATAATATCTTAGTAAATACCTTAAATAATATTGACAAACTATATATCATTTGAAAGCTTACAATCTCTAGTTTCCATATTTGGTGACTGATTTTCAAAATATATTACAGAGTAGCCATAATTTATCAATATAAAACAAGAATATTTTCATACTCATAAGGCGTGTTCAGACCTTTATTTTAAAATAGCAGTAAACATGAAAAATCATGAAAAAATGGTAGATACCTCAGTTTGTTTTCATGCCAAAAGTTCAAAAGATAGAATCCATTCAATTATTTTGGAAAAAAAAGGTCTGAAAAGTTTGAAATATCAAGAAAAAAATAATAAATTCACCATTTGTGACGTGGCAGCTAGCTATGACTTACATGCGTGTTCTTTGTATGTGTTTCTTAGAGGTTCAATTCATATCAAAATCTGCCAAACTTCCCATGCTACTTCTGAATAGGATCTCTACTTCAGAAATTGTATGAAAATTGTGGAAATAATGGTTCATATCACTCAAAACACGAATGGAAATGCAGGCGCCCTTATATGGGCAGTAATGGAGTCTGATTGTGTCCTAGTGAAAAAGTTTGGTACTGCGCTCAAACAAAATCTCACTGAAAGCTCATTTTTTGAGATATCAACCTAAAATTTGAAACACAACTTGTTCAGATTTTTGGCTTTGATCTTTCTGCCATTTTAGAGTAGCCCAGGTTTTGAAAATATATATTTTATGTAAAATATGAATAATTAATATTTTTACATTGTACATTTCCATAAACTCAAACTTCTATAACTTTTTTTCTGTTTCACTTTCTTAATTTATTTCACTTCTACAAAAATCTGCCAAATGTCTTCTTTAAAACAAGACCAATCATATGTCTATATTCCAAAGCATTCTTGAATTACAACCATTTAAGTTTGAAATGTGCATTTTCATGTCTATTTAAAAAAGGGGGGGTGACAGTTAACAGGTTAAGAACTTTTGAAGTTTTTTATTTTTTTTATTTTGTTATATTGTTATATTTTGGGTTTTGTGGGTTGATGAAGCCCATATTGTGTGTGTGTTTGGGTGTTTCAGGCCGTACATAGAAGAGCCACGATGTGTCACTATCCCCAAAGGGGCGGAGCCTCTGGGCATCTCCATCGTGGGCGGGGAGAATGGTGGGATTTTTGTTTCCAAGGTAACGGGGGGCAGCATTGCTCAACAGCACCACCTGGAGTTTGGAGATCAGCTGCTCGAGGTGGGTTAGAAAACGCATCGAAATAACGGACTTCCTTTTAAATGGAAAACATGTGAATCTCTCCTTTCGTCTCTCTTTAGTTTAACGGCATTAATCTCAGGAACGCCACGGAGCAGCAGGCGAGACTCATCATTGGGCAGCAGTGTGACATCATCACCATACTGGCACAGTACAACCCACACATGTACCAACTGGGCAATCACTCTCGCTCTAGGTACACACACACACACACACACACACAATAGATGTGACTCTGGTGCTTCAAATTTATTTGTATAGCACTGTCCATTATATGGTTTCAAAGCAGCTTTACAGAAAAGCTTGATACTAATATTAATAACTTAATGCCTAATAGTTGAATTTAGCAGATTAGAGCTGGGCGATAATATAGTTTACATTTTGTGATGACACAAGCGATTTGATTTGCTACATACCATATTGTTCCAACTATAAGATGATGGGTTTTTTTAGATATACATCTCAAAAAAACAACAAAAAAACCCCACTTCTCTTATATTTCCTCAGTTTAAAAGGTTTATTATATCCTCAGAGTTTGAGGAACCCTGGTAGACTTTTACATTGCAATAATATACCTGGAACAATAGGTGGCGCCAAATAAGCGTAAAACAAGTGCGCTAAGAAATGCAGTGTGTCAGAGTGTAATTTTAGTAGATCGCGAGCGCAAAAAGCCTTACTGGACCAGACTTCCCCCGTACGTGATTTTAAGACGTTAAGTCGGTAGTACCAAATTTCTGCTGTTGATGAAATTTTGGTTGGCTACATGATTTTCACTATTAGATGGATAGCCTAATTGTTATATAGGCCTAATTCAAACGGGCTACGGGTTAATATTGCATTTCATTTTTAAATGTGATCATTGGTACATTTTACCAGTGTTTACCATACTTTCACTCCAAAAATGTAAATATTATTTCTAAATAAAAGATTTTCCTTTATAAAACATAAGATTTGGTCTCCTAAAAACCTTCTCGTCGTCTTATAATTAGGGTTGTCTTATAATCTGAACAATACGATCCTAGGCTGTGTTACAGGGTTAAACATTTAGATCATATTAGGGCTGTCAAACGATTAATCGCATCCAAAATAAAAGTTTGTGTTTACATAATATATTGTGGGTTAGGGTTGGGAATCGTGAGAAATTTTCCGGTTCCGGTTCCGATTCCGGTTCCGCCAAACGATTCCGGTTCCGGTTCCCATTCAATTAAAAATATTAGTAAGAGAAAAATCCACAATCCTTTTTGTGTTTATTTCTTATAGTACATGACAAATTAGTTTAACAGACTGGTTATGTAAACAAACTCAAAATATTATTAAGCAATCTTTGCAAAAAAAAAAAAAAATTATATATAAAGGAAATTAAAAAATTCTGCATTCTCTATAATAATTTAGACCTCTCCTTTATTGTATCTCCAACAGTGAAAAATACCCTCTCAGAAGGAATAGTATATGCTTTAACACACATATGTGTGTAGAACAGATTATTTTTTAAAACGGTTTGAATGATTGATTCATAAAGACTTTACTTATTTCATTACTGGATAAATCGGTGCTCTAGCAGTTAATAAACAGAACTGCATGCGTCTTGCGGAAGAACATTGTTGCCGGAGCTACTTTTCTCTGTTTATGTCCATGACGAGTCACGCAGGCATTGGGCTACTCCGCAGCAGCTGCGATCCGCCGGCCAGTCTAAAGAAGTCCGAGTATTAACGCTTATTACAGGCTTTACGTAGTGATTCAAGATAAGACAAAAACACGGTTTGAAAAAAAAAAACATTATGATGCACTCGCTCATTGTATATATTTTGTAAATTCTGAACACAAAAAATATACGGACTGCATCTGTTTTGACCACTACTGTCAATGTTTACTCAAACTATAATCTGACTAATTCTGTAACGGAAATCATTTGAATATGTGAAACAAATAAATATTGAGACTGTGTGATTGTAAAGCAGTTTCATATCGACAACTGCTCTCTCTCTCTCTCTCTCAGCGCAAATAGATTTGAATGTAGGCTAGAGAGTGACTCGGCGGTCGGCGCGCGCAGCGTGCGTGTGTCTGTGTGTGACAAATGCAGCGCGTGTGAGAGCAAATCGCAACTTCAGTGGTGAAGTTTTTGTCATTTAGGAATAAGACGGCGTCTTCTACTCCCAGCACTTCGCCCACATGATGATATCGCATCGGCATCAGAACCGTTTTCGGAACCGAAACTTAGGAATTTTGCACGGTTCCGGTATTTTTTCAAAAACACAACCGGTTCTGGAAAAGAACCGGTTCTCGGTTCCCAACCCTATTGTGGGTGCACTGTGTATAATTATTTTATATATATAAATACACACATGCTTGTATATATTTAAGAAATATTTTCATGTATATACTATATATAGATTTATATATAATTTATATTATATATAAATATAAATATTTTATATATAAATAATTTTTTTTCTTAAATATACATGCATGTGTGTGTATTTTTATATATATATATATATACAAAATAATTATACACAGTGCACCCACATATTTTACGTAAACACAAACTTTTATTTCGGATCGATTAATCGCGATTAATCATTTGACAGCCGTCATGGCATAATATTCATTCCTTCAATGAGCTCATTGTTTTTGCCTGTTATTATTACATTGTTTAAATTAATAAATTTTTTGCTAATTGTGATTGTGTATATGTACGTTTCTGAAATACACAACCTATGATAACAGAACAGATCACTCTAAATTGTAATGTGGACTAAATGTGAATTGAATTGAATTGATTAATAATATTTACATATGTAAACCAATGCTGCCAGCTCCCGGATGGAGTCGTCCATAAGCTCTCACTCCACGCCCGGGACGCCCGAGACGCTCAGCGAACAGGACGAGGGCACCGTAACTCCGCCCTCCAAACAGGCCACGCCCACATCCAGCCCTCATAGCGCCGGCAGGTAAAAAACACATTATTTATCTATCGCTGGTCAATTGTAGTTATATAGCACATTTACAACAGCCTTACAGAACAAGAAGATTAAATGAAGATATAACAAAAATAAGCAAAAAATAAGAGTAAAACTGGAGTAGCAAATATAAATGCAGTTTTTCAAAGTTTTATCACGCTGATGTAAGTTTAAGTGTCTGTTATTTTTAATAAGTTTGGCCTTAGTTATTCGATGCTATAAAAACGGGGCTGTGACGTCATGATTGACAGCTTCTCGAAACCTTTTTTTGGGGGATTTTCGGGAGGAGATTGGAGCTTCAACTCTGCCTCACGCTCGCTAATGCGCAGAATCAGGTCCCAAAGGAGAAGGGGCGTCGTCCATCTTTTTTTTTACAGTCTATGGTGTGTACATGTCCACTGCTCTGATTGGTTTAACTGCGCCGTCTGCTCTGTGATTGGCCAGGGATTGGAGTGAGGGCAGGAAACATGCGGAGCCGAGGCAGGTGGTGCTGAGGAAGACTCAGGTGGACCCGGGGTTGAAGATCTGCGGAGGGAACCTGACGGGGGTGTTTGTTGAGGGCCTCGAAGAGGACGTCGACGGCCTGCAGCCTGGAGACCTCATACTGGAGGTACGGAAGAGACGTCACACACATCTGAGGCGGTATACCGGTTCATATTTTCGTTATGATATCAATTTTTTAATATACTGCAATAGCGGTGTATGGACACAGTTTCGGACACAGTTTGAGAGGGTCTTTTCACTGTGTTACTGAGCGTGACGGTTAAGATGGAGGGGTTAAGCTATAATTGAAAACTGTCAAATTACATTACAGTGCTTCACAATATCAACACTGCCCGCCTCAAATAGATTTTCCAAAAGACATCGTTGAATAAACATGAGCACTGCACATTTCAAAGTCAAAACGTGGCACGGGTGTGTTTAAATGAAGGGAACTGTCTGTCTTTAGAAAAGTTTATTATATGTTATTTTCATTTGATAATTAGCCTGATAAAGCAGTGTTTATGAGCACCGCCTCCTGCTGGCACCTCTTTGTGTCCAAACCTGTATTAATAATAATGTGGAATTTTTCCAGTAGCACTTCATTGCAGTACACGAGATCCAGGGGGCGGAGTTGGATCCAGATATATAAGGGGTGGAGCTGGGTTGGATTAGGGGTGGGGTTACGGATCAGGGGTGGATATGGGTGGGGTTAGGGGTAGGGTTGGGTATCGAGAATCGAGTATCGATTGGAATCGGGACTAACTTTTAGTTTTTCCCGGAATCGTTCAAAAGTTAAAATTTCGATTCCTAGTTTCGATATTCACAGTCTGCCGAGCGGAAGAAGAAACCGCTGAACAACACCAACGAAGCAGCGTCTACCGGAAGTGTTGGCATAACCGCGCGAGTCGAACATGAGTAGCTTACGTCGGCGGTCCAAAGTGTGGCTTCACTTTTCTAAAAATAACGAAATCTCGGCAAAATGCAAAATTTGTGACAAAAGGAGTATTTCCTTCAGAAAGGCCGTTGGTTAGCAAGGTTAGCTAAACTTTTTTGACCCTGCCTCTTAAAAGAATCGGAATCGAGAATCGTTAGGAACCGGAATCGAAACAAGGAATCGGAATCAGAATCAGAATCGTTCAAATTCAAACGATACCCAACCCTAGTTAGGGGTGGGGTTAGGGATCAGGGGGCGGAGATGGGTAGGATTAGGGGTTGGGTTAGGGTTCGGGGGTGGAGATGGATGGGATTAGGGGTTGGGTTAGGGATCAGGGGGCGGAGGTGGGTAGGTTTAGGTATATGTAAGGTGGGAGGAGTTGGATCTGGATCTCATGTCCTGCAGTGAGGACCATCTCAATTGTTCCACTATATTTACTCATGATTGTAAAATAGTCCATTCTAAGTCAATCTACTGCAGTATTTCCTCTCTCAATCAGTTGAACATGTCGTTAACACCCAATAATGCTTGAAAAAAAAATAATACCATCATATATGGTAAAACCGATATAATTTAGAAACATTTTATATCACTGATTTTTGGTCAAACCGCCCAGCACTAGGTTTATTGTTGTGATGTCATTTCCAGCATACTAGTAGGCATACAAGAGGCCACCTTTTCATTTTAAAACAGTGTTGATACTGTGAACCTGTTGTGAAGTAATTTCCTGTTTGCAGTGTAACTCGGTAAGTCTGAAGAATAAGACCGCTGAGGAGGTCTACCTAGAGATCCTGAAACCCGCGGAGAACGTCGTCCTCAGAGTCCAGAACCGACCCGAACACTTCAGGAGGGCCAAAGGCGCACCAGGAGACGGGTTTTACATCCGGTAACAGACTGAAGTTTTACACGTCTAGAATATCTGCGCATGGTGGCATCAAACTGCATAATAATTTTGTCCTTCTTATTTATTTATTTTCTTCATGACCTTTTCTGGGTTAATCATGTGATTTATGATCAGACCGTTTCCTTTGAACTATAATAAAAAATCAGAGCAAATAGGCAAATATTAAGAGATATTCTGAATATTGTCAAAAAGATTTATATATATACAATAAATCATCTATATGCTTTGCATATTCTTACTCTTCATGTGTTTGTCTTTCAGGGCTTTATTTGACCATGTTGGTGATTCAGAGCAGGAGTTGAGTTTCAAGAAGGATGATATCCTCTACGTGGACGACACACTGCCCAGGGGGAATTTCGGCTACTGGTTGGCATGGCAACTGGACGAGAACGCACAGAAACTGATGCGCGGACATGTGCCCAGCAAGTGCATGTAGGTCTTTATGTGATATTCATGTAATAATCAGTTTTTGATTTATTTATAATTAAACATGAAATGTTTCTTGAGTCAAGCTGTTTAAAGTTAATCCCTTAAAACTCATCTTTGATCACCAAAATTACATATTTAAATGTTTTTTTTTCCCTTTAAAACAATATCTTCATGCCTTAAAACAGCTTGAATGTAACTTGACACCCTTGCCTCATTTAGTATGCGTGGTGTGTTGCTATGAATATGCAAATGAGCCGCGCCTCCACTGACTCAGCTCAGTTGACGATCACACGTTGATCTGATTGGTTACAAGGTCGTTTGTGACGTCAGCGATTTCACACCGTGTTTTTGAGACTGTCTTTGGTTCACTGCAGTTTTAAGGAGGAAATACTTAGCAATGCTGTCCACTTATGATCTTACACATGGTGTGTGTTAAAGCAGATTGAAAACACCACATACACACATAAACAGTTGGATTTTCACCACAGGGAGACTTTTTTAAAAACTTTTTATTTATATTTTTCACAGAACATAACAAAAGGAACATTATCTGAGACAATAAGAGATTTCAAGTGATAAAATAACAAGAATAATACAAAGAAAAAATAAATAAATAACCTAAATAAATACAAATATTCGGTGTATATATAGCTGCACCTAGTATTAATGTTCACATCTCAACAAACATGATACAATAATATAAAATATATAATGTTAAAAAAAGGAAAAAAGATTATAGATTTAAATATTCTTTAACCATGTGCCACCTCTGATTAAAAAGGTCAGTTTTCAATTTTTTTTTCCGTCATGTAAATCTGTTTTAGTCTCTGTTTCCATTCGGTTATGGTTGGTGATTTAAAAAACTTCAGTGCACATGATAAAGCATGTATGCATCTTATAAGATATATATGTGTGTGTGTGTGTAGGATGGATCAAGACTCCCAGCGGCGGTACAGCATCACAGACGCTAAGGACGAGAGCGGGTCTGGTAAAACGGTCTCAGCCGCGGCGCGCCGGTCGTTCTTTCGGCGTAAACTCAAACACAAACGCAGCAGCTCTAAAGACGCCCGTGACGCTCCTGCGTTAGACACCGTCAGCACAGACTCAGTGCTGTTCATGGAGGGTGAGAAACACACACACACACGCAGCTCTAAAACTTCACGATTCATTTCTCATGTTATGTGATGGTGTGTGTTCAGACTGTGTAAGTCCGGCCTATCAGCGCGTGCAGAAAGTGGAATCAGCCAATCGCAGGCCGGTGTTGATACTGGGGCCTCTTGTTGAGCCAATCAAAGACATGCTGCTCAGAGAGGCTCCTGGGAAATACTGCCGCTGTTTACCTGGTGAGATCTACTCGCATTTGACACGTAATGTCAATTTAAAGAGGTCATGACATTTTTTAAAATCATTTTAATGTTCCTTGAGGTTCACTTATAACGTTAATAACGTTTTTTTGCACAAAAACAAATATATATCTAGAAAAAAACGACGATTTTCTACCCTCATTCTGTCTGAAACGATTGTTTTTTTTAAGGCTTGTCAGTAAAAATCGGCCACTGTTATGATTGGCTAAAGTCATTAGATAGGAGACGGTGTTTTGAAAATGGTGCCGTCATTTAAAGACCAAGCATTATGAAATCATTTCCTTATGGTTAGTTCAAATTAACCGTCCACTTGTTTCTAAGCAAGGCAAGTTTATTTATATAGCACATTTCATACACAGTGGCAATTCAAAGTGCTTTACATGGAAGCAATTAAAATAATCAAAAAAATCAGAATAATTAAAACGGTTTACAATAAAAAAAAAATCATAATAATAAAAATAAAATACAGTAAATAATTAAAACAATCTGACTCTGGGATCCTTCAGAAATCTGAACACAATCCCGCAATATCCAAACAAGCCGTTTTTGGAGCTTGAAAGAAAGCAAAGAAACTTGCCAGATGTTTTTTTTTTATTGTACAAAGAGCTTATAATATAATGTCACGACCCCTTTAAAACACTCCAGGCCTGAGTCCTCATGTGTGATCATGTTCTTTGTTCAGAGGGGATGAAGGCGACCCAGCAGGCCATCGAGCGCGGCGTCAAAGACTGTCTCTTCATCGATTACAAGCGCAGGAGCGGACACTTCGACGTCACCACTGTGGCCTCCATTAAAGAAATCACAGAGAAGGTGAGAGATGCCTCAGACTCTGAACCAATCGTTCCACATCAATCTGAACTGATTTCATGAATATCTTGTGTTTTTGTATGTCAATATTTTAGCAATATTCAAAAGCTGTTTGTGAATAGAGAAGGGAGGGATAATTTTAGGAGCGAGTGCAACTTTAAACATCCCTGTGTCCGTACGACATTAAAACGTTTTTGTGTTTCTATATGTGGAGTGAAGTTGTGGAACAGACTGAGTTTAGTGCTCAATGTCCAAGCATAACTGAGTTCAAAAAGCGGAAAAAAGGATAGATTTGACAAGAACGAGAACGAGAATGAAGAAGGTCGTTGAATAAGTGATCTCAGTTCATTTATAATATATATATATATATAGCATTGTTTAATAATTATGTGGATACATATATAGGTAAATATGTTTGTTATTTATGTATTCTCGGTGTGTATGGAGAAAAATAGGTTAAAATGATCGGCCAATTGGGTATTATTGATAAGTTGTGTGAAGGGGTAGGATTGAATAAGCTCATGCTTCTTCCTACTGCTTTTCAGACATAAATAAGTTAATATTGTTTTTATTGTTTTCCTATTTAAAGGATTAGTTCACTTTTGAAAAAACTTTTGCTGATAATTTACTCGCCCCCATGCCATCCAAGATGTCCATGTCTTTCTTTCTTCAGTCGAAAAGAAATGAAGGTTTTTGATGAAAACATTCCAGGATTTTCTCCATATAATGGACTTCAATGGGGTCCAAACGGTTCAAGGTCCAAATGAGAGTTTCAGTGCAGCTTCAAAGGGCTTTAAACGACACCAGACGATGAATAAGGGTCTTATCAAGCGAAACGATCGCTCATTTAATAAATAAATAACAAAGTTTTAAGTTTTATAAGCTCAAATGCTCACCTTGCTCTGTTCTGTGATGCGCGTTCGTGACTCTCCTGTTCGAACTCGTTCATCAAAATGAACGAATCTTTTCCCAAGTCAACTTGTTCATTTAGTTCATTGAATGAACCAAATGACACGAAAAAAGATTTGTTCATTTTGATGAACGAGTTCGAACAGGAGAGTCACGAACGCGCATCACAGAACAGAGCAAGGTGAGCATTTGAGCTTATAAAACTTAAAATTTTGTTATTTATTTATTAAATGACCGCTCGTTCCGCTAGATAAGACCCTTATTCATCGTCTGGTGTCGTTTAAAGCTGCACTGAAACTCTTATTTTGACCTTGAACCGTTTGGACCCCATTGAAGTCCATTATATGGAGAAAACCCTGGAATGTTTTCATCAAAAACCTTCATTTCTTTTCGACTGAAGAAAGAAAGACGTGGACATCTTGGATGAAAATTAATACATTGCATGAAAAGTATCTGATAAATTAATAAATGTATATAAATGACAAAGTAACAAATGCAACAAAACCGTAAAAAAAAAAAAAATAGGAAATTTGTCATGAAATCAATGATTAATACCATTAAAACCAATGGTATTTTATTCGTTAAAATAAATATTTACTATATACAATATTTGCACATACACAATATAATAAATGTACGTGTGTGTATGTATGTATGTATTATGATACAATGAGACAATATGATGAATAGTATTATTAATAATAAATATTTTTATTCTCTCACTCTCTCTCTACAATATAATATAAAATATTATAAATGTATTGTTATTTTAAAATAGTATTATATTAAATCTCATTATTTTCATCACTCAAAACATTGTCCACCGGTGTCGCCGTCTCTGTTTCTCTCTCTCAGGAGTGCCACTGTCTGCTGGACATCGCTCCTCACGCCATCGAGCGGCTGCACGTCGTCAACATTTACCCCATCGTCATATTCATACGCTACAGAAACGCCAAGCAGATCAAGTAAGTGACGATCAAGTATGTCTCGATTCATCCTGAACGGTTTAGTTCACCCAAACATGAAAATGATGTCATTAATGACTCTCCCTCATCAGACCTCGTTCATCTCCAGAACACAGTTTAAGATATCTTAGATTTAGTCCGAGAGCTTTCTCCATTGGAAATGTGTGTCCGGTATACTGTCCTTGTCCAGAAAGGAGATAAAGACATCATCAAAGTAGTCATGTGACATCAGTGGGTTAGTTACAATGTTTTGAAGCATCGAAAATACATTTTGGTCCAACAATAACACCAACTGTGACTTTATTCAGCATTGTGTTGTCTTCCGGTTCTGTTGTGGATCCGCGTTCGTGTCTGGTGCGGCTGAGCTTCGGTTACAGTCTGAGGGAGACGAACCCGAATACACGGACGCACCACACACACGTCAGCAGTGTCACTGAGCGCGGATCCACAACCGGAACACAATACAATTGGCAACAGTGTGTTTGTGGTTTGGCAAGTGTGTCTGTACTCAGTAGAGCCAGATTGATATCAGCAGACCGATATTATCGGACGATATTAGGCATTTTCCAAACTATCGGTATCGGCAGTTATAATGGCCGATAAATTAATATTTCAAAAATAAAATAAAAACGAACGAAACACGCTTGAACCATGTCATGAGTTTTGGAGTTGTATAGTTTGTCCACCAGAGGGCGCTCTACACCGTCCCTGTTGGCAACACTCGTTGAGTTGGTCACGAGACATACATTGCTTGAATAACAATTAAAAGAACATCCCCATCAGTTCTCTTAACTCAAACTCTCATGTCCTATCATGTCCAGTTTCAAATAAATAAATAAAATATCGGCCGATATATCGGATTTTTTGTATCGGTATCGGCCTTCAAAATCCTTTATCGGTCGGGCTCTAGTTGTTTGTCATATTTTTGACTGACTATCATGTCCAGTTTTGCTGCTGTTAAATTTTTACAATAATAATAATTATGTTACGTTGTTACAGTGTAGTTGACCTACTGTCCTTTTAACTTTTGACCATGTGACTGAAGTATTTCTTTAATAGCGCGTGATAATTACAGGAATGAGACGCATCATCTCTCCTCGGCCTGTTAAATTGAAAATGTATGTTTTACAATTTGCAGTATGACGTCATCCATTTGCTAAATTGTGGCTCATTATAGATCATTTCACAAGATGTAAACAACACTGGTCCAGAAACACTTCCTGTTTCAGTTTGTAACTGTTTTCTTTATTTCACATGTAAAGAAAACATCTTTGATTCAGTTTTATATGTTCTGTTGGTTGTATTTTATCCCAGCTTTTATGTAGTGTTAAAAAACTGAAACAGAAAGTGCTTCTGGACCAGTGTTGTTTACGTCTTGTGAAATGGTCTATAGACTAGCTAACCACAAAGCTAGCTAATGCCACTATCATCAGTCTGTTCTGATGTGACAATAAAAGAAACAAGTTTCTTTTTAAAATGCATTATCATATTATTTTAGTTAAAACTCATAAATAACTACAAATAACTAATGTTAGGGAAATCAGTTAATGTTTTGTTTGTTTCTGGAAAAAAAAAAATCGGCCGATATATCGGAATATCGGATTTTAATACCAATAAATATTTGTATCGGTATCGGTCGGGCTCTAGTACTCAGTGTGTGTGTTTTATTGACTCAGGGAGCAGAAAGACCCGGTGTATCTGCGAGACAAAGTGTCACAAAAACATTCCAAAGAGCAGTTTGAGTCGGCGCAGAGGATCGATCAAGACTACAGCAAATACTTCACAGGTCTGAGACGCACACACACACACACACACACACATTTCCACGTTTGACGCACATGTGACGACGACGTGTTTGTGTGTGATCTGATGCAGGTGTCGTCCAGGCCGGCAGTCTGTCCAACATATGCACTCAGATCATGGCCATCGTGGACCAGGAGCAGAACAAAGTCCTGTGGATACCTGACGGAAGCACGTGAAGAAACACACACACACATCTTTCACAATCATAACAAGGCCTCGCTAGCAATCTCACACTGTTTCAACACTCCACTGCTGTAAAACTCACTAGGGCTGGGCTCTGTGGCATGTTTCAGTCAATATTAAGCGTTTAATATTATATATTATTTGGTCTGATTGGAGGATTAGTTGGCATCATCACTCACAGAATGCTCATAAATGTCCCTTTTGTAGTTTTCTGTAAATATCGCTGTTTATTATCGCCCAGCCCTGAACAAACTCTCAGGCAACGACGACCACAACTGTAAGTGTCGTTTGCGACGTGAGCGGGCAGCAATATCATGTTTTCTCTGTGGTAACACTAATTTATGAGGGCTTTCATGTAGTTCTTCATGTTTACAGAGTTGATGTTTATGAACCAGCTTACTTGAACGTTTAACTTCATGTATCTGTCCGATCCAAGCTTAGGTCCACACAGACGCTCAATTTACGAGTTGGGTTTGTTTTCCGATCGCTGTGCTGAAGGATTCGTTCACCTGGAAATCAACGTCATTTGATGTTCGATGAACAACAGCAGATGTTCGGGCTGCTCTTTTCCACACGGCACTGCAAAAAAAGCCTTTTTACTCAGTATGTGTGTCTTGTGTCAGTCCGAATGTCAAAAAATCTCGAAATCAAGATGCCTCTACTAGATGAGTGAAATAACGTAAGATGTCGATAACAAATTAATCAGAATTAAGTGAGTTGATGCTTAAAAAAAGCTCAATTATCTGCCAGTGGGGACAGAAAATAATCTTAATTCAAACAGGATCATTTTGCTTGTTTTAAACTCACTTTATTTTGATAAATTTCCCCAGAAAACAAGTAAGAAAATTACATAAATTCTTATGTCATAATGCATCTTGATTTAAGAAATGTGTGATTTTTGACTGGAAACGAGACAAAGATACTAAGTGCGGTGGAGACGGGCTGGAAAACCTCAAACCAACGCAGAAGCGCCATAAAATAATGCGTTTTAGAAGCTGAAAGGGTTTTTTTCACTCAAAGCCGTCATGAATCGGGATATAGACCATTTTGCAAGATGGTCCAGAAGCACTTCCTGTTTAGGTTTTTTAACACTACATAAAAGCTGGGACAAAATACATGCAAAAGAACATATAAAACTGAATCAAAAAGTTAAACAAACGTCTTTAAGATTTTTTTTTTAATTGTGAAATAAAGAAAACAGTTACAAACTGAAACAGGAAGTGTTGTTTACATCTTGCAAAATGGTCTATAAAGTGCTTTTTTTGGCTTTCACTCCATGGAAAAGAGCAGCGGGAACTTTCTGCAACTATTTTTTTTGGGTGAAGCATTCCTTTAAACGCCAATGTAGCAGTTTCTTTATTTCATTTGACTTTTTTTATTATTTAAATGAGCGATGCAATAATCTGCTGCATGATCATTTTACTATATGCTCTGATTATTTTTACCGTTTTTAACTCTAATTTAAATGTGTTGTGTAGGCTGAATGCTTAATAGTGCTTGTATGTTAAAGCTCCTCTCTTCTTCAGAAACAGACGTGCCAAAGGGTTTCCTCTAATTTGCACTTGAGTTCAATGGAAAGGTGGACAAACCTACTTTATGAGTAACTCCTCGTTCAGGAGTTAGTAGTTAATCCTCTCAGTAGTGAAACTCAGTGGCAGGAGAGCTTTGGTACTACACTAGTCTTCCTGTTTACCTGTTTAGCCACAGTGACATCACTTCCTTTCTGACCCCTGATGACCAATGAAACGAGTCGCCTGGTTTAGCTGCTTCAACATCACGTCTGGTGTTTGTGTTTGTAGCTGGAAAAAAACACACATAATTCCATTTAATAGTTTTTCATTATGTTTTATAATTGTATAACACATTGGTACTGCCACATTAAAGAATCCTATGATTTTGTAATTGTTACAATAATAAAGTCTAAATTAAGCACGGTTGTTTAAAAGGAATTTCTTCTTTTAGCAGAGTAACTTTGTCTATCTGAGTGTGTGTTTTCAGTTCATCGTGGAAAACCTGGAACTGTACGGCATTTTAAATTCTATAAAATTCTACAATCTGTGCACTGCGAGTTCCTGTGTGGAGTCGAGTCACCACCAGATGGCGCCATATCCTACTTCACTGTGATCATCATGATGAGGGTTATATAAACATCCAATAATAATTATTTCTGGATGAAGAAAAGATCAGATGGCAGAATGAAGATTATTTGTTTTCAAGCAAAAGGATGAAAAAAGAGCTTCAAATGTGGCTAAAAGGAACTTTTATTGTTTCTCTAGCGATAGGAAAAAACCTCACTTTTATTTTTAGTAACTTTAAAAAAAGCTTTTGTAAATATATTTGCATCCTTGTGTGGAATATTTGTTTTTTCAACAGATTCCTGATTTAGCTTTACTTCCCTAGAAGTGTGTGGAGTCAAATGGAGAAGACGGGCATATCTGGAATCAAATCTGAATAGTAATAACATTACAAATATTAAACATTAAACAATACAAACATTAAAATATATGTTCATAATACTCATGCAGGTCTGGTGATGTGCAATAACTCAGTGTTCATGATGAGGGGGGGGGGGGGGTGCAATATGAATGACTTTAACAATGAATAACAACTCATTATTGATTGACACATTAATATTTGTAGAAATTGCAGCTTTATTTAGAAACAAACACCATGTAGTAAATTATCAAAATTGTCAACGCTCTTATTTTTGAAAGTGTTGATATATACCACTGGCATATTTCAATATAAAAACTGGTGATTTTAAAAGTGTGTGTGTGTATAGTACCGGTCAAAAGTTTGGAAACATTTCGTTTTTAATGTTTTTGAAAGATCTTCTGCTCAAACCTTGATTTATTTGATCAAAAATGCGGTAATATTCTGAAATATTATTAGGCCTACAATTTAAAAAAGCTGTTATATTAGTCAACATTTGAGTGGATTAACATAATCCGTTTTTGTTTTAGGACAACTTAACTTTTTTTTTTACTGTTGTAAAGTGTAATTTATTCATGTAATTTTCAACATCGTAACTCCAGTCTTCAGTGTCACATGATCAGAAATCACTTTAATGATTTATTATCAATGTTGGAAACCGCTAATATTTTCTACAGTATTTATTGATGAATGAAACGTTAAAAAGAACAGCATTGATTCAAAATAGAAATTAATATCTTTTACTAGCCTATCACTTTATCAACTTAACTCACCCCTGCTTGAATAAAAGTTTTAATTTCTTTTTTAATTATTTTTTTTAAAATACAGTTTTTTTCTGTATTTGTAATCAAAGAAATACAGGCTTGTTGAGCATAAGAGACCACTTTTTTTCAAAAACATTAAAAATAGTAATGTATAATCTCTGAATTATTCAACTTTCACGCTACTTTTTCTGTCAGTAATGCAGTTGGATTTGAGCAACACACGCGTTTATTTAAGTAACAGTTACGTTAACGGCATTTTAAACAAATCGCAATGTTTTGCTAATACATTTGTGTTGTGTAACTAAGTCAACAATAAGTTGATAAACGATGGCAGCGGACTTTCTCGATTTTCGTCATAACACTGTTGCCATGGTTACTTTCTCGGGCTAAAGCGCTTCGCTCGTGCCAATTTAGCGCTCTGACTAACTTGAAATCGTACTTTTTATGGTGACTGAAGCGTTTTGAATATTTTACCAGTATTTAAGCGCCCACCCCCTCACAGAATTCGCCCACGATGATATTTTTTTGAAGCTCGACAGATGTCTGTAAAATAGGAGCGACTGATGGATGTTTGGACTATTGGCTGGGTTTTGGAGACGTTTTGACGGGCATCAGACTGACTGACTCCGCCCTCCGGTACCTGTAAATCTGCCCTGAACTCGCCGGATGAATAGACCGGAGCTGAACGCAACACGTTACCGTATGATCAGACCGCAGTCTGTCCATCATCAGCGAGCGCACGGGAGATCAGCTCGCGGACGGTCACGCAGGCTTTAAATCGTGGGAATGTTTTTTTCTATATTTTATCATGATAAATATCCCCAGCACGACCTCGTTTAAAGACGCACCGACGCGTTTCTAGGAGTAGTGCGTTTTGGGGACGACTTTTCAACTGCGCGTTAGTGGTTGCGTGGAGATCCGGAGAGCGTAGCGGGAGGAGAGTGCGCGCACACGGGCACACACTCGCGGGTGTCCGCCCTGACCAACATGGCTGATCATCAGGTGTGGGGCGCTGAAATCAACAGAGAGACGCTCGATGCTCCCCACTGAAGAAGATGAAGATAACGACGGTGATGAGAAGCAGCTCTCCACAGTAATGACCTATCCAATCGAGCATTCAAAAGCGGGTCCGTCCTCGGTTCGGAAGATGGACGTGATCATCCCGTACACCTCCGACGTGCCGTGTGACCCTGTGAACGGCCAGAGGATGTGGTGGGCTTTCCTCGCCTCCTCTATGGTCACTTTCTTTGGGGGTCTCTTCATCATCCTGCTGTGGAGGACTCTCAAGTACCTGTGGAGGGTGTGCTGCCACTGCAAGGGGAAAAAGAAGGTAAATGACACCTGTTTCTGGGTCAAAAGTTTGGGCAGCCTTCCCCGATCACTCCCTCAGGATCTGAAAACCCTTGTTATCTGAAGATAAACACTTTTGCAGATAAACTAGTTAAAAACAATGGTGTGTTTTTTTTATTACCCCAATCACATATTCATTGGGTTATATTAAAATTTGTTGGGTCATTTTTTTTTCTTTTTACGTCGTTGAGTTATTTTTAGTTACAGCCCATCAGTTGGTTCCCGCCCTTATGGTTCAAATGTTAACGGTCTGGTGACAGTCAACGTACATCACTTACAGTACGTTATATCATAAATAGTATTGCTAGCGGCAATTATTGCGGTTCAAGCACTTTAAGGCCTTTAAGCACATTTGTAAAATGTATTCATCTAGCAAGCATTTAGCCACTTGGATCATAGATCATGGAAAACATAATTTACAGCCAATACAGGCAACTTACTGAGGAAATATAGTAGATTGAAAGCTTTTTAATAGTTATCAAGGTTGAGTCAAAAACCTAGGACTATTTTTGCGAAAGTAGGTTTTTAAATGAATAATTTCCAATATTTAACGAACGTCTCGATTGACAGATTTGTACCATATGGTATGAAATTGAATGTTGTGGGATTGTGCGAAAAATCCAATAATATACAACCCCTTACCCATGTGAAAAACTCAAAGGTGGGTGATTTCTTTCAAATTTCTCAGAGGCCTCTGGGGCCAAGATGGCCGTCGAGTGAAATTACTTGTTTAATGGGACTTTGGTACTACAAGTTTCAAATCTCTACGACTAACAGTTTGGACTTCGCAGTCACTTTTATGGGAGAATGCTGATCCTTGGAAATTCTAACAATTACACTTATACTAGGGTTTTAGCGTTACGCTTCAGGCTATGTTTTAGATAGACGTCATCAAACGTTCCTCCTCAATAGTGTTTAAAATCACCTCATAAAGAAAGAAGTTTTTCATTCGTGACACCTACATCATATGTGTGCAGTGTGTGCTGCTTCAGAGTTTACATCTTACTATTATTTTAAAGTGGGAAACAGTCAGAATAAATAATGAGTGGACCTCAAGAACATTTAATATGTAAAGATGAATTCACTGATGTCCTTTATTTCTTCTCAGCTTTTGGAGCTCTTGACACATGTTGTTAAAAATATAAACCATGGATGCACTTGAAGTCGCTCCAGATTGAAGATAGTTTTGTTCAGCATCTAAGTTACCAAATTGTAAAACGCAATGCCTGAAGGGGTTTTAGGCCTAATGTCATTAGAAGAGACAAGCTGTGTTTGCTAGTCGTTCGTTCTAAAGGATTTCTAGGCATTTGCCAGACATTTGCTCCTGGAAAAGTGTTGTTTTGTTGTCTACCAGCAGCTGTACGAGATAAAACCAACATGAAACACTGTTCACACAGCCCAGGTTACATCCACAATGGATGTTTGTTAGAAGATAAAGCAGGGCGGCACTTGATTTTATCAATGTGCGATTGATCGGATGTTGAAAAGTGTCTGTATTTGACATATAAATAATGATAGGAAAGACAAACTTTTGTATGTGTGGAATAACATGCGCTGTTGAATCATTCACACAGTAGGACAAAGCCTCTGTTTTGATTTCATGTTGACTTTAGATAAACAGTTTCGGGAACCGAACGGTTCAGGAACACACACTGCGATATTATTAGCTTGATAATGTTCTTGTTTTGTTTGTTCCGCTGTCTAAACAATTATTGAAGACTACTGAGTGATTTTTAAGCAATCTATTTTGAGTTTAGCCTGCCGTGCATTTAATTCTGCATCCACACCTGTATCTGCATGAATGCTGGGGGTTTGAGAGAAGAGAGCCGTATGTTCTGTTCACAGAGACGTACCAGAGCTTGGCTTGCGTCTGTTCCTCGTGTTTGACGTGGAGCCAGTGGTCAGGAATAGGTTGAGTTTTTACTGCCATTGTGTAGTCTGCCCACACACACACACACCACCCACACACACACACACACACCACAGCTGTTGCTTTCATTACAAGCCTGTCAAACATAGTTGTGTTCATTCTGCTGGAGATTTCAGGAGGCCTTTTCTCCCGTTCCACTGAAACACACGACTCTGATTGAAAGTCAACATGATATCAGTACTGCCTATTTTCTTAATACATGCTCCGTCTTGTTGTTGCGAATGATTCATATGTGACTGTTCTGAATTGTGACGTCAAATACACAGCAGACATTGAATATATGAGGTTATGTTTAGAGGTCGGTTCAGGGTTAGGACTTACTTGGTTATTACAATTACTATAAGTACATTGTATGTACATGATGAACAAAACCGTATAATAAAGTGCTACCAAAATGAGCTGTTTCAACCCATCCACCCATTTTTTAATGCATATTTTGGAATATCTCATTAAAAATGGAATGGAAGGATGGAAACATCCAAGAAATCTTATAAATGCGCATATAAACGTACTGTATGCATGCAATCAAATGAGTAAGATAAAAAAAATCGTGCATGAACTACGATGGAAACGCATTTACTGAATAAATCCCTCAACATACAAAAATCACATGACTTTGCCTCACCAGAGGCTGTGATTGGTTAACTGGATGACCAGCGGACCAATAGCATCGCAGCCATCTCAAATGTTGGTTTGGTGGCTCTGAAAGCGTTTATTACGTTTCGTCTGGCGCTTTAGGACGAAACTCGTTTATTGTACGGAAGAAGAGCCACAGTTTCTTCCCCGACTGCAGCAACTTCCATTTTTATTACAGATAACTTGCGTAAATTTACCAGGAAGTGACGATTTTGTTCTCTTGAAACCATGAGATGGAAACGCTGCTTTATTGCCACAACTTACAGTTATTGGAGGTTGCATCCTCCCTAATATATTCTGAACACTTTAGTCATTATGGAATCAGTCATTTTCTTTAAACTTTGCATTTGCTTCCCCCAAATGTTATATTTGTGATTCATTTTATCTATTCAAAATATATAATATTTCTATTGATTTCTTAAATATGAGCCGCATGGTTCATCATCCACACGTCCACTGTTCTTAAAGTGATAGTTCACCCAAAAATACTTCCTCGCCCTCATATTACTCCAGTCCTTTATATCTTTTTCAGAACACAAAACAAGACATTGCTTTTCAATGGGGTCCAAAACAACATTTCCATTCAAAACACCTTCTTTTATGTTCCACAGAAGAAAGTCAAACACAATTGCAGTGACTTAAGGGCCAGTAAATGATGACCGAATGTAAATTAGTTTGGGTGAACTGTGAAATACTTGTCAAACATGTTTTTGTTCCACAGGGATTTACATCTGGCCGATAGCATTAATTGAACCGCTTTATCCGTCCGTCTCCTCTCACTTACTCTGTTTTCATACATGCATCTTCCTCATTCAATCTGCCATGTCACTCTCCTATAGTGTGCGTGAATCAGATGCTTGTTGCTAAGCAACAGGCGGCATATTCATTATTGAGCTGGGAAATATCCCCTTATGTAATTGTGCTTTTCCAAAGACCACACACACACACACACCTGTCAGAGTGTGTTTCTAAACACACTTGCAGAATTTACATGCAGAATCCACACAATCTGAGCTAGAAATAGAGATCCACAGTCTGGTCACAATCTCCTTCAGATGAGTTAATGTGGATTATATTCTCGTGTTTACTAATTACTTTTGCTCGCACATAATTAATACGTATTGACATGCGTGATAAATCACATGCAAACGAAAAACTCAATCTATGATGGCTAAACTTTGCAATTGCTCCGTGTGTTCTGAACTTGGAGTTGTCGGCCTGTCCGGATCATGGATCAGTGATCCCTACGCTTGACATCGCACATCACGAGATGTGACTATCATGGATGCGCACATTGCGATATGGATGCTAAAACCATATATTGTGCAGCTCTCATAATAATAATGTAAATTAATAGAAACTTTCTCTTTTTTTTTCGAAAAGCCCTATTATAAATGCCTGTAAAGTTTAAACACCGATAGTGTATCGTTTAAAAATACCGATACTTTGACTTCGATATCGGAACACATCCAAAATGGGATGAGCTTTGAGATTGACTGTAAATAGAGTTGACAAGAAATCTGAGGTATATTTTTACACGCTTCCGAAAGTATGGATCGCTGCCATTATGTTAAAATTTGCCGTAAAATCGCACCCAAACTGTAAAAAAATATTTTCAAGATTTGTTATCACAACATATTTTCTTTTGTCAAATCAACTTTATAATAATTTATTTAGTTGACATAACTTATTATTTTGAGTTTCTGATGATTAAATTAATCTATTTAATTGCATTAACTCACTTTTTCCAGTTCAATCAACTTAAAATTTTAAGGCAACCCAGGTTACTTACTTTTTTAAGTTAAACCAACAAAATTTTTTTACAGTTTAGTAATCACAACATTTTTTCTTTTGTCAAATCAACTTTATAATAATTTATTTAGTTAGTTGTATATTGTATTGACAACTCATCAAGTAAATATTCACCATCGTACTGTATTTTCTGCATAATTGGATGTTTTTAAATAAACTGACAAAAAATATACAAGTTTTAAGGCCGAACGTTGATATGAGTGATCACATGGATTTATATACTTTATGTAAATAATATTCAAATTTGATTTGAATGATGATTCCTGGCTGTGTGTCTATTCCTGATAACTGGATCTTTGGTAAGTTGTAAGGAACGTTATATCGAGTTTGAACTGATAATGGTTTGTTTTCTCAGTTTCTCCTGTTAAATCCAGTCTTTTCCAACACTCAGGCCGGCGGGAAAGTGACGCTCTATATACTCTGTTTTTATCAGTAACCTTATTTTTGTCATGTTATCTTTGATACATCGTTTTTACTGATCTTGTTGCAGTGCATTCTGGGATTGTGTTCTCCATCAAGGATACCTTACTAGGTTATGGAGCCTGTTTGTTTGAGTTGAACAAAGTGTGTCATCTGTGTGACGGGGGGGTTTATGTGCAGTCAAATCAACACAGATAAGATCAGTGTGTGTGTGTGTGTGTGTGTGTGTGTGTGTGTGTGTGTGTGTGTGTGTGTGTGTGTGTGTGTGTGTGTGTGTTCTCTGTGCAGCAGGTCGTCTCAGATGCTCATGTAGGATTGAAAATAATCCAAGATTTGAAATGAATTAATAAAATAAAGATTGTAAGGATAAAAGAAGATTGTAACAGTTGCTCTGGGTCCCTTTATTGGGTCTCTCTCTCTCTCTCTCTCTCTCTCTCTCTCTCTCTCTTCATATATGCTGGGTTGGGTACAATTAATGGTATAAGTTATCATCATCTCATATGGTATCAGTTCTACCATCTTGCTGATAACGTTTCTTTAGTCATTGGGCAGTCTTGCCGCCTGAACACACATAAGGCCATTTGTCCACAGACACATTAACCACGTCTCTGTCCCAGAGAGCAGTGTTTGAGTTGTCTGAGACCCGCACACACACTCTGCTGTTCAAGACTTTGTGCGATGAGGATTGAGGAAAACACATTTTGTTCTTTTGATTTTAGGGTCAAATTCGCCCCAGTTCATATAGAGCGTGTGAACCACAGGAATTGTTTGCAAAACCTTCTAGTTTAGTTTCAGTCAACACGGTCTTTTGTGTGAGCTGAACGTTTGTTTGTCTAGTCACCGCGAGGAAACGAGGAGGAAGTGGGATAGACACAGTTATTCTTGAACCGCAGAAACGTTAATGATAAGAGTTAAAGATGAAGTCTGTCAAAGCTGGAGCTGTTTCTGTCGGAGGAGCAGCAGCTGTGGAAACACTCCATCTGTCCATCCATCCATCCATCCATCCATCCATCTATTTATCCATCCATATATCCATCCATCCATCCGTCCATCCATATATCCATCCATCCATCCGTCCATCTATTTATCCATCCATCCATATATCCATCCACCCATCTATATATCCATCCATCCATCCATATATCCATCCATCCATCCATCCATCCATATATCCATCCATCTATATATCCATCCATCTATATATCCATCCATATATCCATCCATCCATATATCCATCCATCCATCCATCCATCTATATATCCATCCATCTATATATCCATCCACCCATCTATATATCCATCCATCCATCCATATATCCATCCATCCAACCATCCATATATCCATCCATCCATCCATCCATATATCCATCCATCCATCCAACCATCCATATATCCATCCACCCATCCATCCGTCCATCCATATATCCATCCATCCATCCATCCATCCGTCCATCTATTTATCCATCCATCCATATATCCATCCACCCATCTATATATCCATCCATCCATCCATATATCCATCCATCCATCCATCCATCCATATATCCATCCATCTATATATCCATCCATCTATATATCCATCCATATATCCATCCATCCATATATCCATCCATCCATCCATCCATCTATATATCCATCCATCTATATATCCATCCACCCATCTATATATCCATCCATCCATCCATATATCCATCCATCCATCCATCCATATATCCATCCACCCATCTATATATCCATCCATCCATCCATATATCCATCCATCCATATATCCATCCATCCATCCATCCATCCATATGTCCATCCATCCATCCATCCATCCATCCATATGTCCATCCATCCATATGTCCATCCATCCATCCATCCATCCATATGTCCATCCATCCATCCATCCATCCATCCATATGTCCATCCATCCATATATCCATCCATCCATCCATCCAACTGTCGATATATCCATCCATCCATCCATCCATCCATCCATATATCCATCCATCCATATATCCATCCACCCATCTATATATCCATCCATCCATCCATATATCCATCCATCCATCCAACTGTCGATATATCCATCCATCCATCCATCCATCCATCCATCCATCCATCCATCCATATATCCATCCATCCATATATCCATCCACCCATCTATATATCCATCCATCCATCCATATATCCATCCATCCATATATCCATCCATCCATCCATCCAACTATCCATATATCCATCCATCCATCCATCCATCCATCCATCCATCCATCCATCCATATATCCATCCATCCATCCATATGTCCATCCATCCATCCATCCATATGTCCATCCATCCATCCATCCATCCATCCATCCATCCATCCATATATCCATCCATCCAACTATCCATATATCCATCCATCCATCCATCCATCCATATATCCATCCATCCATCCATATGTCCATCCATCCATCCATCCATCCATATGTCCATCCATCCATCCATCCATCCATCCATCCATCCATCCATATATCCATCCATCCATATGTCCATCCATCCATATATCCATCCAACCATCCAATCATCCATACATCCATCTGTCTATGTCCGTCTATCCATTTATTATTTAATCTGTCTGTGTAAGTCAGTTTTTTTGGTCATGTGTTATGAGTGTGTGTGTGTGTGTGTGTGTCTCAGTGCGCATGTGTGTTTTAGCATGTTATTGTTTTGGGGAGGATGGGGTCTGTCTGCACATTGTCTGGTGTGTGGATAAAAGCTTTCTCTCTTTTTGACACGCACACAATCTCTCTCTCTCTCTCTCTCTCTCTCCCCCAATCACATAAACAGTCTCATTAGTGGAACGCCATTAAGAAGGAGGTCAACACCAAATCTACTTTCACAATCCCTCTCCTCCTTTCCGCTCGCACTCCTCCCTCTCTCTCTCTCTCTCTCTCTCTCTCTCTCTCTCTCTCTCTCTCTGTTTTTTCCCTGAATGAAAGCACAGTGACCGTCGTTTGTGACACATCTGCGTCTATATTTGTCATATAAACAGACAGTGGCTGTAATATTCGTTGGATTGTTAGTGGTACTGATAGCGTGAACTGCGAGCGCATCATATGGCAGATGCTCATGTTAATACAGTGTTTATGTGGTCAGTGAGGACTGAACGCTCGGGATTGATCAGTCACTGATTCGCTTAAACAGGACAAACACGGCTGGAGGGAATCCCTGGGAATGATTTGGAGATGCCCACCAAAAATATTATTTTGCATTGGGGGACTAAAGCCCTCCCTTAGGGAGAATTTATTATTATTATAAATATTATGTATTTGCTTTTTTGCATATTCTAATTTAGCATTTTTTCATCTCATCCCAAACTACGAGACAATCAAAAACATCATTATATTAAAAAAGTTTATATTTAATATAAATGGTGCCTTATTACAGTAATATATTGTTTATTATTGATTTTTTAACATTTAATAGTTTTTGCTCTCATCCTGATGCATAAAACAACCAAAAATGTAAATTTTAAAAATATGTTTGTTTGTTTTTTCACATCAGATGGTGTAATATCGTTTATACATAAACGCGTAGTTGCCGAACTTGCCATGTTTTATTTAAGCTTAATCTGTTTGTTACTTGGAACCTCCCGCCTGTTTTAGTTGTGTTTAATTCTTGTTATAGCAATCAGATGCATTGCAAGCTGATATATGAAGAGTTCAGATGCAAAAGCCTCTAAGTGCCATTTGAAATTTTCTTCTAGAATGATCATTTTTATCAAGCTTGTATATTTAAGTTCAGTGATTTCACTTAAATGGCAATGATAATTACCTATTAATTGTCATTTAAGTGAAATTACTGAACTTAAATATACAAGTTTGATAAAAATCATCATTCAAGAAGAACATTTCAAATGGCATTTAGAGGCTTTTGCATCTGAACTCTTCATATATTCATTTTTAATGTTATCAGCCCATTAAGAAAATTAGTCCGATATATTAAAGCTGATAAAAATAATGTATTATTTCCTTCAGCTGAGACACTTCAGATGGGTTTGAATTGCTTGAAATATGATTGAAATCACTTCAAAAAGAGAAAATACAGTTCAGTGCAACAGTTTAGTCTGTGATATCGGTTACATAAAATAATAACGAGAACATTATAATTGTGTGCTTTTAATGGTGAGACTTTTGTTTTTGTAATCAGGCTCTCACAAATTGTTTATAAATTTGGATTTAGGTTTATCGGCCAATATATCGGTTATCAGCATTCGAATATAATGAACTATCGGTTATCGTTATCGGCCAAACTTTTCATATCGGTTTGAGTTAGAAAGCCAACTGTAAAAAATATTGTTATATAAAAAAATAAAAAATAAGTAAAACATAAGTAAAAAAAATATAAATATAAATAGAATATAAAAAAATAAGTAACCTGGCTGCCTTAAAATTTTAAGTTCATTGAAATGGAAAAATTTAGTTAATACAATGAAGGAGATTGATTTAGTCATCAGAAACTCAAAATATTATGTTATCTGAACTACATAAATGATCTAAGTTGATTTGACAAAAGAAAAAAATGTTGTCATTACAAATCATGAAAATATTTTTTTACAGTGTGTGTCAGAACAGCTGTAACGGGACACATTTACGTACATGTTTTTGGTGAATTGTTGGGACAGCAGGCAGGCAGGCCACACCTCATGAAACTAGGGTGTGTGTTGTGACTGTTCGTGTGTGTTTGAGGATGTTTGGCCGCCGGAAATGTGAGATTTTGCTGATCAGAGAGTTTTTCAGGCACTTCCTCTATCAGTTAATTAACTAAATGGCCCAAACTCCTCCAGCGAGCTCTGAGTTATGGTTTATTATTCAGACTGATGGATATAGATTCAGGCCGGCCAAGAGCTGAGATGGTGAAACCCATTCCGGAGTATTTTAACTTCAGAAGTCTTGTGGCCATTAAACCGAGTCCTGTCAGAATAACTAAATAACTGTCAGAGCGCCGATGTTTCCGGCCGGCCTGACAAATGATGCCAATACACTTTTAATGTGGATGAATGTGACTTTGCCAAATGAAAAGTTTCCCTGCCTAATTTAGCCTCTCAAGATGGAGCATCGTTGAAGAGTTTGAGGACATGATCGTATGATTAACATGCGGTTTCTAATCTGAGCGTTTAATAGCACTGCAGAGAGGACACAGATGCTGTGTGTGACGTGTGTAGTTGTTCTTGTTGTGTAAAGGCTAATGTTTAGAAAGTGAAGACACAATTAAGCAATTAAAATAACTAGTCTGTAATTGTTTCGAGTATGTGTGTATATATTGTAATTGTATGTATATGTATGTATGTGTGTATATATATATATATTATTGTTAATATATTTCATATCAATATATAAAATATAATATTTATAATAAATTTATAAATATAATATTATAAATATATGTGTATAGAAATATGTGTGTTGGTGTATACATATATACAATATATATATATACACACACAAAAAATGAGTAAACAAAATTTTGTGTTAGATTCGTATATACAGTATATCGTATTCCACTATGAGAATATATATTTATATATATATACATTTTATAAATAATAAAAAAAATATTTTTTAATACATTTAAATATATATTTATATATCTTTTTTCTTCTTTTTTATAAAGGTGTAGGCTATATATATATATTATTGATATTAATGCATTATTTATTTATTTTAATTTTTTTTATTTATTTTTATCATCCCATTTAAAAAAAAGATATATGTATTTATTTATTCAATATAGATTGTGCGATTGTGTGTAATGAAAATTATGCAAATCGCAAATATACTAACACTAATGTTAATAATACCTCAAAATAGGCACATAAGCAAATTTCTATTCATGTATTAATTTTTATAACCTCTTAAATACATTTATATTTTATTGTATTGTTTATAAACGTATGCTTTTGTTTATTAAATATAGATTGATTTTGTAAATAAAAGTGGTAAAAAAAGGGTTGTTTTGATTAAAAATCTATAATAGAGTAACATGTGCATAAAAACATTTTGATTAAAAATCTACAATAGAGTAACATGTGCATAAAAAAACCAAACACAAATAGCAAAAGAGTGTTTTCGGTGCCATTATTGGAGCTTTATCTAATGTAATGTACTTTATCTTGTCTTTGGATTGAACGGCTGAGGACGAATATATTCATATGAACATTGTTGTTATTTATCAAGCATGAAATCCACATGCGCAACTGATGTGTCATTCTGTTCCATGTTGACGGATGAAACTAGCATAACTTGTATTATGAGCCCCACCGGGGGAAAGATTTATAGGTTTAATGTTTGCAGTAGGAGTTTGGGACGTGTGTTTAAAGCGGCTGTAGTTTCCCATTAGTGTTCTTCCTCTGTGCTTTACTGCCGGAGCTCGTCTCTGTGATTCACGAGGGACGTTTTCAGGATTAATTGGAGCAAGGGATCTCTGCCATCACTGCCGGACATTTTTCTTTGAACTTTGCCATCTTTTAAATTAAATATTTATAGAGAGCGAGCATTTCTGGGCGACATTTCCATGCGAGATCATTAGGCCGGACAGATCTGCCGTTCGCAGCCAATTAGTCGTTTCCGTCGTTCTGTTCCCGGTTCGAGGACGCCGTGTCCCAGCTAACTATTTTGCATTCTGGGAACGTTAGTTTTTGGTTCCCAAGAACGTTCTCTATTGGTGATCCAGGAAAGTTTTCTTAACGTAAATAGAACGATCCTTTAAAGGCCTGTATGAGACAATCAATATATCGTTTTTTTCCAAATGTATTTGTTTATTCAGGATTAAAAATCATATTTATTTATTTATTCACTGTAAAAAAAATTGTTGGTTTTCAACTTAAAAAAAAATAAGTAACCTGGTTCACTGTAAAACCTGATGAGTTCAACTCAAACCATTTGAGGAAACTGATTGCCTTAAGGCAAGGCAAGGCAAGGCAAGGCAAGTTTATTTATATGGCACATTTCATACACAATGGCAATTCAAAGTGCTTTACATAGAAGAAATTAAAATAATCAAAAGAAATCAGAATAATTAAAACAGTTTAGAATAAAAAATAAGAAATAATGAAAAATAAAAATTATGATAAAAATAAAATACAGTAAATTAAAACTATTTAGAATAAAATGAAGTGCAGTAACAGTCAATTGTTTGAGTTAATAAACTTAAATGCCTTAAATCATTTAAGTTTATTAACTCAAACAATTTAAGCATAAAAAAATATTTTAATTGTTTCCAAGTAACTCAATAACTTATTGCTAAGATAACTTGGGTAAATAAAGTTAATAGTACTAATTAGTTACTATAACTTAAATCTAGGAAGTACACTGTAAACCTGAATAAGTTGGCAGAACTCAAATCACTTTTAATAGTATAAACTTAGTTGGCTTTAAAAGCTAATCTGCTGATGTAGTAAATGCTAACATATTAGAAACAGTATGTTACAAGCACAGAAGCACTTGCTGTATGAGCGTAAGAATATAAAGGGATAATTTGCTCTCAAATCAAGCTGAATGCACCACTAACTATCCTAAAGCCAACATTAACAGAAATTCTTCTAAATTAGCATAACAAAACATTAATCACTACTAAATCTCACACTTAACGTTAATCTTACACACAAAAAAACGTTATATTGCGCTTAATTTTAGCATTTACACTCTCTTTCGAGTGCCATCGGCAAAGCATGCTGGGAAATAGTATCCCAGCCGTTTTAGTTAAACTTAAGTTCGTCTAAATTAAAATAAATTATTTCATAAAACTCGAAACAATGAAACAGTTCAGTTTAAAATATATCAGTTCTGTGAACTTGAAAGAAAAAAAAGTGCTAAATACTCATAAAAATTAATTTGAATTTAAGTTTGTCCTACTCAAACTAATTAATTATTTTGACCATTAGGGTTTACAGTGTTGCCTTAAAATTTTAAGTTCATTGAATTGAAAATATTGAGTTAATACAGTGGAGGAGATTGATATAATCATCAGAAACTCAAAATTTGATGTTATCTGAACTACATAAATTATCTAAGTTGATTTGACAAAAGAAAAAAATGTTGTGATAACAAATCATGAAAATGTTTTTTTTTACAGTGTAATTAGATTTTCTGTTTTCTTCGGGATAGTCCCGTATTTCAGCTTTATTTTTAGTGTCATATTATGGAAAAATCGTGTTTTGGAGAATCAGATGCGAAGATAATAATAATTATAAAATAATGAGGATCTTCAAAAAAAAAAAAAAAAATGTGATAATGGTGATCCACACCAGGAGCGCTTTGTCAGACAGATCCCAAGTCAGTTTGGTCAAACACAGACGCATCATGTGGAGTGTATCTCACACTAATAGATATACAGCCGCTTAGGGCTTCAGTGAATGTGAAAACTGGATTTGTGTCAATATATTAGAAGCATTCAGTCTTAAAATGACAACAGCCTCTTCCATTTTCCTTCTCCATACAAAATAACGATCCTATAATAACCGACGGTTGTGTATCTGACGAGAGACGAGCATCATCATCATCATGTTAGACCCACTAGATCAGCCCCTGTTATGCTAACACACAGAGGATAGATGTCTAGAATAGCTTAGTGAATGATAGAAAGAAACTCACAGATGCTTGTTAGTGCCTTGATAATAATATTAATAGTTCTTGCATTTATTATCTGTTGTATTATTGGATTTATTAAGGTTTTGATTAATGGTGCTATGGATACTTTTGCATCTTCTCATTATGCTGTGATGAACAGAATTGTTAAACATCATTAACTCTAATCAGAATGAAGGAAATGTTGATGGAAGGGTAAAATGCATGATTAATGAAAGTGATCTGAACGGTCATGCTGAGATTATCCACTTCTGATGTATGAGCGAATCAGGGAAACTCATCTTTCTCTCTCTCTCTCTCTCTCCCAATTCGTTATGTCCATTATTCGCTCAGCATATTTGAATGTGGTTGAGATGGAGGACTTCTCTGTTAGATGGTGTCCGAAGGTGCGCAAGATCAGGATGGAGAAAGTTTCCATATACGGATGTGATTTCCTCTTTATATGATGTAATAATAATATACTGTATAGTCTATTGGGTGATTTTGTAAAACTCCCAGAAATGGAAACGCTTGTAAGAGATAAAATCAGTGTCATCGTGATCGGCTCGTCAGCCTGACACTGATCGCAGATGCCGCTTCTGTCCTCGCTCGCATTTTTCTCCATTTTTTTCATCCAGACAGTTTAAACCAAACACTAAATGGCTCTTAAATCTCAGCTGCCAAAGAGTAAACACACATGAAAATATAGGACATAAATACAGCCTTTGACGGCTAATAAAGCTGAGAGCGAGCGATTGATCCTGACTGTGTTTGGATCTGCTAACCGTCAGAGTTATTCCCTGTTTCTGTTTAACTCGGGCTCTGGAGACAGACTCTCATACGTCTCTGATGTGGAGACTTATAGTCTCCGTCTCACGTGATTTCAAACGATTTCAATAGGCTTTAAAAATGCACAGTGCACGTATAACGTTTTTAACAATGAAATAAATGAAGAATGAATAAATTTGGCAATGATAATTACCTATTAATTGTTATTTAAGTGAAATTACTTACAAGTTTAATAAAAATCAACATTAAAGAAGAAAATTTCAAATGGCATTTAGAGGCTTTTGCATCTGAACTCTTCAAATATTCACTACCGTTCAAAAGTTTAGAGCTTGTAAAATGTTTTAATAAGTCTCTGCTCACCAACACTGCATTTATTTGACAATCTGTACAATTTGTAAATTACAATTTACTCTAATTTTACAATTTACCCATCACTCTAATATGATGATCTGATGATCAAGACACATTTATGATTATTATCAATGTTGTAAACATTGTTCAAAGAAAGTTCAAAAGAACGGCATTTATTTGAAACAGTAACATTGTCTGTCACTTTTGATCAATTCAATGTTTCTGTTGTAATTGATCATTAGATATAAGAAGATGTTTGTGAAGTGTTTGGCTATCTGGGGAGGTTGCTGGGTGTGACACTTTAGGAACATATGGGACATGACCTTTGACCCTAGTACTGACTTTTGTTGGTGGTCTTAAGGGATAACTAAGTGGTAAGCATGGCTCTCTTACCATATCTCTTATAAAGGCTGCCCAAATTTTTAGCAAATTGTACTGACCCACAAACTTTGAACAGTAATGCAATTATAATCAACATTTTTCATGTTTTATCCACCATCTTGGAATTATTTAAGACTTGCAGTCTTTTTTAAGTCAATTAGTCAATTATTAAGGCTTGCAGTGCATTATGGGATTGTCTTCTCTGAGAAGTGTGACATCCTGACTAAAGGAAAGAAAGAGCCTCGAGGTTCAGTCTTAGATATCATGTAGTAGCCGGTGTGTGTGTGTGTGTGTGTGTGTGTGTGTATAGCAGCAGGGATTTCTCAGTAACGTTAAAACAAACACACAATGGCGTCACACGAAGTCGAATCTCGACTGTTATCGGCTGAAATGGATGTTTCTTCCTTTTTTGGCGTGTAGAAAGTGAGCGTCGTTGAATCACTCGGATTCCTTTGGCTTCAGGCAGGATTATGTTTATTGTATCAGTGTGTTTTATCAAACGTAATACTTATCTGGGAGAATTAGCTTTTGGAGATGTTTGGCACCATATATAGTGAAGTGTAATTTATTCCTGTGCATCATTACTCCAGTCTTCAGCGTCACATGATCCTACAGAAATGATTATAATATGATGCTCAAGAAACATTTATGATTATTCTCCATGTTGAAAACATGTTTTTACATTTTCATTTCAGGATTCTTTGCTGAATAGAAAGTTCAAAAGAACAGAATTGATCTGAAATGGAAAGCTTTTGTAACATTAATCGCCACCATTCAAAAGAATTTATTTTTTATTTTTGGGGGAAAGAAAGTAGAAAATACTTTTATTCATCAAGGATGAGTTAAATTGATCAAAAGTTACAGTAAAGACATTTATAATGTTAGAAAAGATTATATTTTAAATACTTTTATTATATACTTTCTATTCATCCTAGAATTTTGGGGGGGAAATGGTAAACGACTGTTTTCAACATTGAAAATAATAATTGATGTTTTTTTGAGCATAAAATCAGCATATTAGAGTGATTTCTGAAGGGTCATGTGACACTGAAAACTGGAGTAATGATGTTGAAAATTCAGCTTTCAAATTACATTTTAAAATATATTAAAATAGAAAACAGTCATTTTAAATTGTCATAATATTTCACAATATTACTGTTTTTTCATCAAATAATAAAGCAGCCTCGGTGAGCAGAAGAGACTTCATTTAAAAACCTTTAAAAATCTTACTGATCTAAAACGTTTGACCGGTAGTGTATATATATATATATATATATATATATATGAAGAATTTGATTTCATTCTGACTGTAATCATAGCAAAGTCTGTGCATCTGATAGTGATCTACTTCTTTTAAAATGTATTTTTTGAACGATGTGTTTCTTGTTTCCTGGTGTGTGTGTTTGTCGAGTGTAACGTGATTACGTGTGTCTGTTGTTTCTCACGGCTGTGTTTGGCTCTCAGCGCTGACAGTCTGATACCGCACATGACCTACAGATTCTCCTCACTATATGGACACACACTTTATACCCTCTTGCAATTAAATATGCTTTTTTTTATTACTCTAAAGTTAACATGAAATCTTATTTTTATGGAAAATTGCAGTGTTTATGAACGAAATCTAAATGAAAGACGATCAATATCAACATGAAAACTAAATGAGCTTATTTACTTTCTTAATTCATGTTCCTGGTTTAGTTGTGAATTAACAGCACTGAAAAACATGTTTGCCTTCATAATCTACAAAAATGAATAACTTACTCCACCTCTTTACTTTTCAGCTCACTACTGTTCAAAAGCGTCCGCTCAGAAAGTTTTGTTTTTGAAGGAAATTAGTACTTTTATTCAGAAAGGACGCATTAAATTGATCAAAAGTCACATTAATGACATTTATAATGTTACAAATAATTTTATTTCAAATAAATGCTGTTCTTTTTTGAACTTTGTTCATCAAAAATCCTGAAAAATAAAATTTTTCATCATGGATAATAATCATAAATGTTTCTTGATCATCAGATCCTCATATTAGAGGGATTTCTGAAGGGTCATGTGACACTGAAGACTGGAGTAATGATGACGAAAATCACAGGAAAAAATTACACTTTACTATATATTCACATAGAAAAGAGCTGTTTTAAATTGTAAAAATATTTAATAATATTACTGATTTTTTTTGTCAGATAAATTGGTGAGCAGAAAAGACTTTTTTAAAGAAATCTTACCGTCCCCAAACTTTTGAACAGTGTGTATGGACACTTTTACCATCCCATCCCCGTATGAAATCAAGTCCTCTACATTTCTCTCATGTAATCTTCTCTGGCTCTTGGAAATATTTCACATTATGGAAGTAAAATGGTTGTGAGTGCATCAACACAGTACATGAAACTCATCCTGGTGTGTGGTGAAGTGTTTACAGGGTGTGTGAATGTTTCAGAGTGTCGGTAGGCCAGTGCTAACGTGTGTGTGTGTTTCAGTGTGGCATGTAAGGCCGACTGCTGGTGTGTTGCGCGTCTCACATGTGTGGGATTCTCTGGCTGTCGTGTTGAACTGTGACACCGGACTCCAGCACTGACATCCAGTTATAGACACACAACCCAATATGAGCCTGTATGAAGCGCTGCGAGTGTGTGTGTGTGTGTGTCAGTGTATAGAGGAGCGGGTGACTGACATCAGCATGTGAAGGGCACGTGTGTTTGTCAAATGCTAAACGTCATACGTGGGCCGTCGTGAGATACTCCGAATGCTTTCTGAGCGGTTCAACATTACATAATAAAAGTCCTCTCTAAATGTATTCAAGCCTTATGGAGATCCCATCCTAAAGATGAAGCTCAGACACACTTTCGGACGATTTAACCATCTTACAAAGGCCAAAATAAGAGAAAAGCACGGTTGTTTACTCATTACCAATTAAAATTTAATCTTGAAATGTTTTAACGTGACGTGTCTACGGCAAGAGCTCTTTTCAGTCACTGCTTTCTTTTCCTCGTGATTATTTTCTTATCATATACGGCACATTTGTGGCCTGTTCTCCAGATTTAATTTATGATATTCTAATAATTCACTTGAACGCCTGAAGAATGTTCTCTTTCAGGTTTGTTTTCACTGCTAAATGTAATGAATAACCTGTCAAAATGACGGAAATCACTTTGAAATAGGCTTGCCGCGATAGACGGTGTTGACGGTGTTACCGGTTTTAAGCCCCATCACCGGTGACATCACTTTCCCACCGTGACACCGCGATGTCTTGACTTTTTTTTTTTTAAAGTATTCGTTTTTGCTAAAATATTTATTTGAATTAATTAAAAATAATAATTTTCAATTATTTAGTTCTGAAGAGAGCATTATAATTAAAAATGAACTGCGCAACGCGTGCCGTCACGTCACAGATCAGCAAGCATCAGGATTCCATTTAGCACGTGTGGAGACGAGAACGAGTCAAATTACAGAAAAGCAAGATAATGGCGGAAGATTTGGTGTCAAAACGCAATGCAAAAGCGCCTGTTTGGCAATATTTTGGCCAATATATATTAATGTTAATAAATGCCAATTTATAGTGTTGTACTTTTTTTTAGAGTGCTGTCATTTATGTAGGCTAAGGTCCTTTTTAAAGTTTTTATTTTATATTCGTCTCTTTTTATTTGGTTTTATCTTATTTAAACTTTGTTTAATTTATTTAGGCCTATTTTGTTTTCTTATTCGTTAATAAACGTTTTATTTTTTTTGGGCCCACAGTTTGCCGATTTTCACTTTTTTCAGCCTATGCATGGGGTTATTTTTATTCGTTCGTTATGCTAATAAAAGTTCTGTCTATATTTTATTCGTTTATTATTCTAATAAAAGTGCTGTCTAAATAAAAGTTTATTGTCAGCGAGTTTTTTTTTTTTTTTTTTGTCCATTCCAGCAATTGACGCTGAATTGCAATTGACGCTTATTTCGAAAGTGAAAGTATGTCATTTATGTAGGCTAAGGTCCGTTTTGAAGTTTTTATTTTATATTCGTCTCTTTTTAATTGGTTTTATCTCATTTAAATTTTGTGTAATTTATTTAGGCCTATTTTATTTTCTTATTCGTTAATAAACGTTTTATGGTTCTTATTTGTTTGGGCCCACATTTTGCCGATTTTCACTTTTGTCAGCCTATGCATGGGGTTATTTTTATTCGTTCGTTATGCTAATAAAAGTCTATAAATAAAAGTTTTATTATCAGCGAGTTGTTTTTTTTGTCCATTCAAACAATTGACGCTTATTTCGAAAGTGAAAGTATAACGCGCACGCATTTAAAAGCTATTTAACCCCCCCGCCCTGCCCTCCACGGTGACACCGGGATTACCGGTGTTGTCACACGTCGATTAACCGGTGGGAAATTTTCCTCACCGCGGCAACCCTACTTTGAAATAGTGTCACGTAATCCTGAAGTTAATAAACATTTTTGATTAAGACAACATAAGCTATTAAGTTGATCCCTAACCCCACCCAACTCCACCCCTTAGATCTGGATCCGACTCCGCCCCCTGGATCTTGTGTACTGCAATGAAGTGCTACTGCACTATGGGGTTATTTGGTGTGTTGAAAGTAGACCTTGTTGAAGCTTTTAGACTTTTAAATGTTCTTTTAATTGTCTTTTAATCTCATCTTGAAACCTTTTTAACATATTGTGTTCATAGAGCGAGCCTTTCACTGATTGTTTACAGCTTAACGGAAGTTCGCAGGAATAATGTGGATCGAGACATTATTTTATCACGGGTTTAATTGTTTTTCCGTATTGAAAGTCCTGCTAAATTGTCTAAAATACTGAATATTTATCATTTTATTTTATGGTTATGGTTATATTACTCATCTTCAATACAAAATATAATTTTTTTCCATTAACATAGTGCATTTTATTAGATATGTTGTTTCATATGCTCTCTGACAAGTCAGATTTCCAATAATTATTATTATTTTTAAATAAATGCATTTGTATTTTTTAAGCTCTGCCACTGAACATCACAGAGATGTTTGCTTTGTGATGTTATATTTATGACAATTAAACATGTTTTCCCCTAAATTATCATTACTGTAATGCATTCAGACCATTTAATACTCAATTAGATTCAGATTATTGTAATGCAGTAATTTATACCATATAAAGATGATTTTTTTATTTAAATCAGAATAAATTAAATTCAGTACAACTTATACAATTATGTATAAATATTTTTTTTAATTTTTTTGCATTATGACCCCCCCCCCCCCTCAAATATTTAATATAAAATAATAAAAATAATAAAAAAATATTTTTATTACAATTTCTCAATAAAATAATGGTTAACTTTTTACAGTAATGTTCATTAGTTAAGATTAGTTCATCTATTAACTAATAATACATGTGTTACTGTATCTATTAATCTTTGTGAATGTTAGTTAAAAAAAACCCAGCTGTTCATTGTTAACTAATGTTAACAAATACAACTTCTTATTTTAATTGTAACTAAGATGAAGTAAGTAATGTTAATTCTTAGTTCATGTTAACTAATGAACTTTATTGTAAAGTGTTACCAAAAATTGCCAAACATGAATATTATTTTCTCTTGATTTCCTTTGATTGTGTGTGCAGGACGTGCAGCGGGTCGTTACTCTCAGTGACGGAGTGATTAAAGGAGGAGTGCAGCGCGAGACGGAGCCGGCGAGTGAGGTGGGATGGATGACCTCTGTGAAGGACTGGGCCGGGGTCATGATCTCCGCTCAGACTCTCACGGGACGCGTGCTGGTGAGTCCTCTTCAGTCTCTTCATATCGTCCAGCTCACACACTGCAGATTTATCAAAGTCAGTCAATGACAGATTGAGCTAGAATATATTTCTGGAAGATTTTCTTAAAGCTACACTGTGTGATTTTTACCCCCATCTAGTGGTGAAAAGGTATATGACCATCCAGTGAATATTAGTTTCTGTTCCTCTCAATTCCGATTTCGCTTTAACTCCTACGGTGGCCAATGTAGTCCAAGATTAACATGGCTTCCAGTTCCACCTCGTCCATGAGTGTTAACTCAAACGTAAACGCGAAAGGCGAAGCTTGAATTAACGGGTATGTCCCTCTTTGGCTAATGTACTTTCAAGATGGAGAGCGACATTAGACCCCCTCACCCGTATGTGTTTTCAAGGGCATATTATACACTCATTACTCAACGAAGTAAATATACATTAATGTGCACATATATTTTTGAAAGAACGAAGTGTTTTTAGCTAAGAATAATCTAAAAGAGTTACACAGTGTAGCTTAAAGGAGTAGTTCACTTTTAAAAAACTCTTTTGCTGATAATTTACTCGCCCCCATGTCATCCAAGATGTCCACGTCTTTCTTTCTTCAGTCGAAAAGAAATGAAGGTTTTTGATGAAAACTCCATATAATGGACTGAGAATGAAATGTTTTGTCTTTGCTTTTGGTGCTTTTAAAAGTTTTTTTATTCTACTATTATAACGTCTCTCCTTGTTGAACTTTGACTTATTTAGTAATAATAACTATAATTCTTATTCTTGTTATTTTATAGCCACATGAATACATAATCACATCATTTTGCCAAATTGTGTAGCCCTACAAAGACGTGGATTTTATTTTAAATCAGATTTTAAAGAGCAGTGTTTCCTCTAAGATTGCCGCTGTATTTCCCCCTGGGCAGCGCTGTGATTGGCCGTGGAGGGGTCGATCATCAGACACACACACACACACACACATCTCATGCACAGATGCTGAGGCTTCGCGAGGGAAGGGAACCGCGCGTCGGTTTAATAATCTCACGGGGTTTAGAGGGTTTTGTCATGGCGAGAGCCGCACATGTTGGGGAACGTTACTGGGATTGTGATTGTGTGACGGCTTAGAGCAGAGACTTAACCAGAGCAGATTATCCTGAGTCTGATGCATCACACACACACACTTTCTCACACACTGTATCATATATCACGAGCGGTGTAATATATCTCTCACACATACCTAACGTGTCACTGTTTACACACACACACACATGTCCTAGTGTGTCCAATCACATGACTTATTAATATGCCACACAGTTGCCATGGAGGAAATGCGCTTTATTGAAATACAGGCCATCGGAAAATATGATCTTATCTAATTATATTGATGAATTATTACATGTGTGTGTTTGTTTAATGGGGGAAATGAACATTGATGATCAAAAACACACAATGTGAACATGCTGGAGTATAGCAATCATTTCCTCTCCAGTTTACAGGGATGGTCCGTAACCATGGTGACCGCAGTTAACTTCCCTACAGCGTGTGTGTGTGTGTGTGTGTGTGTGTGTGCTCCACGTTATTTAGGGGTCAACTGAAATCCCTTGCAGCTCAACACAAGTCTCTCACTCTTACTCACAGTAGCAGTAGTTATTAGAGTTCAGTTAGTTGTTTAGAGCTCATATTTCATTTGATACACTCACACACACACACACACACACGAGGAGGTCCCTGTTGATGAGTGTCTAATTTGATGAACATGAATACAGTGATGCGTGACCTGATCACATGACCCCTGTGCCCAGGTGTAACCGCATCTCTTTCATTAATGGTGAGGGACACAGCGATGATGCGTTTCCTGTTCCCCTCCCGAGAGGGGCGTTCTTCAGGGATATTTCAGGAAAGGGTTTTATTAATTCATGAACTGTTCGGCTGCGTATGAAACGGGTTTAATGGCTTTGGTGATGTATTATTCTCATGACTTCAACTCTGAAACATCCTTCTACTGAGCGTCTAGAAATATATAACACTAATATATTCATAACTAAATATATAACACTTATATATTCATAACTAAATATATAACACTTATATATTCACAACTAAATATATAACACTTATATATTCATAACCAAATGTATAACACTTATATATTCATAACCAAATATATAACACTTATAAATTCATAACCAAATATATAACACTTTAGAAAAAGATTGTATTCATTTTGGTTACTTTTTTATTATTACTATTATATTAATAATAATGATTAATTAATACAACAATACAAAAAAATGAATACAACACATTACTTTCCTTTTCTTCTTTTTATTATTATTAATAAAATAATAAAAGTAAGAATAATAAAAATTAACAAAAATGTGCACAATTGCAATAATATTAATAACAATAATTAAAAAAAAATGAAAACAGAAAATATAAAAATTCTAAATATTATTAAATGATAGTAAATATTCATTATAATGTGGCTAGTTCTTTATCATGCAGATGATGCATTTGTTGTCTGTAATTGTGTCTCCGCACCGGTGATGCGTGCAGAAGGGAATCCTGGGAATCATCAGCGGGACTGTTTCTGACAGCTTAACACACACACACACACACACACACACACATGCAATCCTGAATCTGACAGCCGCTCTCTCCACACACACACACACACCTGATCTATCGGTCTCGCCGTCAGCCTGCAGATTGAGATCATAAAACACTCTCAGGAAAATCGTCTCACAGTGCTAAAAAAAAGAGTCCTAAAATAGGTTTCGTTTTCTTTATTGTTCTTTTTGATTTTAAAAGTTATTGGTTTGATCGTCAGGAAGTGAATGAGCTAAGAAAATGTATGTTGAATGCAATGCGAGTCTCTTTGGATGAAAGCTTCTGCAAAACGACTGAATGACCCAGACAGACATTAGTGTGTGTGAGACTGACCCAGTCAGAGAATGCAGGACGTTCTAGTTACGATTCTGCAGGGACACACTCACTGTCCTGTTTTGTGGGAACACACACACTCTCGCACACAATCACTCATGTAAACGCGACGCTCGGATTCATCAATCGGATTGTTTCGATTCCGACTGAAACGAAGCGTATCCGGTGAGAGAGAGAGGAATAATCTGCTCTCATTAAGGAGATGAGACTCAAATCCTCTCTGTCCCTCTTCCACAAGTTATGAAATTCCTCTTATTTGAGTCTCAACACACAAAATATCATCAGAGCGTTACATCACAACCCTGGATTACACTCATCCTCACACTGATGCTGAAACAAGGAATTAAATATTGAAATATCGATCAGTAATTTCCTTTTTGGATATGGAGACTTGTTTCCAGCTTCATTTTGTTTATTGTTTTATTTAGTTTTTGATTTATTGTGTTCAGACCGAAGCGCCCGCGGACGTGGCTGTGGTTACAAGAAGTAAAAACGATATAAATTCTGTTAGTTTTCTCACACAAACCGCTCGTTTCGTGTCTTAGGCCACGAGAGTCATTAAATCATGTTTAATCTGGACTTCTCTGAGCATGCTCTTTGAGGTGGTGACCATAGACCTCCATTATATGACTGACAGACCTAAAAATATCCAAATTGAAAATACTGTGGAAACAAAGACACCAACATCTTGGATGACCTTGAGGTAAGATAAAACACACCAAACATTAATTTCAAAGTGAACTATAGGGTTGGGTATCGTTTGAATTTGAACGATTCTGATTCTGATTCCGATTCCGATTCTTTGTTTCGATTCCGGTTCCTAACGATTCTCGATTCCGATTCTTCTAAGAAGCAGGGTCAAAAAAGTTTAGCTAACCTTGCTAACCAACGGTCTTTCTGAAGGAAATACTCCTTCTGTAAAAATACTCCTTTTGTCACAAATTTTGCAGTTTGCCGAGATTTCGTTATTTTTAGAAAAGTGAAGCCACACTTTGGACCGCCGACGTAAGCTACTCATGTTCGACTCGCACGGTTATGCCAACACTTCCGGTAGACGCTTCTTCGTTGGTGTTGTTCAGCGGTTTCTTCTTCCGCTCGGCGGACTGTGAATATCGAAACTAGGAATCGAAATTTGAACTTTTGAACGATTCCGGGAAAAACGAAAAGTTAGTCTCGGTTCCAATCGATACTCGATTCTCGATACCCAACCCTAGTGAACTATGGCTTTAAGTTCTAAAATAAAACAAGATGAAATATTCCAGCACTTTCTGTGATGATGTATATGCTTGCTTATCATCGGAAGTGATAAGAAATGACTCTTTAAAGTCCCCATGAAATCAAAATTGAGCATACTTACTTTGTTTACAAGAAGTAAAAACGATATAAATTCTGTTAGTTTTCTCACACAAACCGCTCGTTTCGTGTCTTAGGCCACGAGAGTCATTAAATCATGTTTAATCTGGACTTCTCTGAGCATGCTCTTTGAGGTGGTGACCATAGACCTCCATTATATGACTGACAGACCTTAGACTTTAAGTTCTAAAATAAAACAAGATGAAATATTCCAGCACTTTCTGTGATGATGTATATGCTTGCTTATCATCGGAAGTGATAAGAAATGACTCTTTAAAGTCCCCATGAAATCAAAATTGAGCATACTTACTTTGTTTGCCTAAATTGATCATTTTGTGGTGAACAATTCATACATGCATGTCAATCCACACACAAAAAATGTTTGGCTTTGTAATCTTTAATCAAATTTTGCCCTTCTGCATTGGAGGACCTTGCCCGATGACGGTTTGGGTGTCTCCTTAACATCCATCCAACTTGCGTCATCCTCCATTTCAGAATTAAACACCCATTTTTCTAGATCCAATCAGGTGCTAGTTGGAACAAAAAGCCACGCCCTCTATTTTGCCTCATTTAATATTCCGTTTCTCTCGGAAATACGTCACAACACTGGAGAAAAGTCGTTTGCAACTTCCGGTTCACGGGGACTTTAAGGTTGTGGCCTTAAAGGGATACTCCACTTTTTTTTTGGAAATAGGCTCATTTTACGACTCCCCCAGAGTTAAACAGTCGAGTTTTACCGTTTTCGAATCCATTCAGCCGATTTTCTGATATTTAGAAGAATATCAGTAACCAGACAGTTTCTGGTCTCATTGACTTCCATAGTAGGAAAAAAAATATACGATGGAAGTCAATGAGACCAGAAACTCTCTGGATACTGATATTCTTCTAAATATCAGAAAATCGGCTGAAAACATCCGAAAACGGTAAAACCCGACTCTGGGGGAGTCGTAAAATGAGCCTATTTCCCAAAAAAAGTGGAGTATCCATTAAAAGTAGTGATAACAGGGCGTTGGGGAATCACTTTTTTTCTCTCTTTTTCATCAAACCGCAATATTTGCAAGTCCCGCAATTTCATCGCAAAAAATTGCATAAATAATCCCGCATATTCCATCGCATTTTTAAAGAAATCGGGCCGCATAATCAAGGATTTTTGCTCGCAACAATCACAAAAAAGGACGAGCAGCAGTGACGAACGCTCTCCTTCAATAGAAGATCTGTGACATTTCCCTCTTTACTATAGCCACTCATTTACAGAGCACTTGTGAGGATGATGATGATGATGATGAAGAGGTGTTTCAATAATTCACTAACCCACTGTAAATCTCTCTCTCCATCATTCCTGTGTGTTGTTGACAGATGAAGTGAGGTGAGTGGAGGTTCAGGCCTCCTGCTGACTCTGGATCTGCCGTTTTAACTATTAAAGCAGTGGCATTTCTGAGAGAGAGTCGAGCTCAAGCATCAGATCTGCTGTTATTGTCCTAATAATGAGCTCGACCTTTATTAACCTTTAGAGCTGTTGTTAGATATTCAGTCTGGTCCTGTGGCCAACAACTGTGCATCTAAATGGAAAATTGGTCAAGTGACCAAGCACAATTTTTAGTTTTGTGTGTGTGTTAGGGATTGGCAACGATTAATCACGATTAATCGCATCCAAAATAAAAGTTTGTGTTTACGTAATATATGTGTGTGTGGTGTGTATAAGTATTTTGTATATATAAATACACACACATGCATGTATATATTTAAGAAATATTTGCATGTATATACTTTATATATATTTATTTCTTAAATATATACATGCATGTGGTAGTATTTCTATATATGAAGAGTTCAGATGCAAAAGCCTCTAAATGCCATTTGAAATTTTCTTCTTTAATGATGATTTTTATCAAACTTGCATATTTAAGTTCAGTGATTTCACTTAAATGGAAATGATAATTACCTATTAATTGTTATTTAAGTGAAATTACTGAACTTAAATATACAAGCTTGATAAAAATCATCATTAAAGAAGAAAATTTCAAATGGCATTTAGAGGCTTTTGCATCTGAACTCTTCATATATATATATATACATATATACAAAATAATTATACACACCACACACACATATATTACGTAAACACAAACTTTTATTTTGGATGAGATTAATCGCGATTAATCGTTGCCCATCCCTAATTGAGATGAGAATTGCTCTCACATCTTCACAGCGCTGACCTCGGGGAAAGGTCGCCATCACTAAACGTTGGTCAATTGTTTAATTGGAGTTCAATTAAAGCTTTAAATCTGACTTTTGTAGTAGCTTACTTGAGGTGGCATTGACCGTTTGCAGTGCAGAAGGATAAACATTGCATTTCGACGAAAACCACGTATGTCCATTTTGCTGTTGTTGATTTTGAGGTTTTTCGACGGATAGAAGGTTCAAGGTTCAATTTATTTATAAAGCACATAATAATGCAACAGGAGTTGACCAAAGTGCTGTACCTACGATAAAATAAAATAAACAGTACATAACATGCTGTACAGAGGATAAAAAATCAGTGGATCACAGTTAAATTCTACGCCTTTCTATATATAGAAAGTCCAGGTTATCTAAATGACCAATGAAAAGCTGTGAAATCACGCAGTATCACAGTAGTATTGTCTGGACTATCTAGACCAATAATTATCAAAAAAAAAAGTTGAACTTTTTTATTTTGCTCATGGTGTTAAATGGTTATTTTGAAAAGGGGCGTGGCAAAATGCACCCAAAAGCCTATAAATCCTAAACAAAAAATTGATGAGCATATGTCTCATAACATGCTGAAGAAGCATGCACAGTCTCATGGAGATCAGACCATAGGTGGCGCTATAACTGTTAAAAAGCTTTAAAACCATGTATTTCCAATGGTAAATTGCCTGTATTGGCTGTAAATGGTGTTTTCCATCTATTATGTCATAAAACCTAATGCCTTTTTATGCGTTTGTGCTTAACCCTTGTGCTGCATTAGATTTTTAACACCGTTGAGTGCATTAAGGACCAAAAATGGCCACATATTAAACATTGCCTAAAATATTATATATTATTATTATTTTCCACTTTTACCAAGTTAAATCTTTTAACCAGCATCTGTCCTCATCATAACTACCAAAAATGTATTCAATTTCAGGATTTTAACCCTTTAATTACCAGTTTTGTTTGCGAAACCATCGATTTGTATAAGAGGAAAAAACACAAAAATTCAATTATTTTCAATAAACTAAATGCAAAGAGAAAACTTTAGATTTGGATCATCACAGTCCCACTTTGCAAAAAATCCCACTTAGCGCGTTAGAGACCAAAAATGGCCACCTATTAAACATTGCCTATTGCCTAAAATAAGGTGCATTTCCACCCATAGGGAATAAATATGTAGTGACGTCATCTGGTGGAATACACTATATAATGCAAATATAATGCTTTTGCTTCAAAATGAAAGGATGTTTGTGCAAAAATCATGTTTCATGTATTACTGACAGCCTCAGTTTTAATGGGTTTCAATGGGCCATTTTTGGTCTTTATGGTGCTGAGTGTTACTATTTGATCTACACAGTGTGTGTTATACATATTTTGCAAAATGGGATCACATTTTTTACATGTATCCAAAAAGTCACAATTTTGCCAAATTTCATACCATTTGCATTAAAACAGCCAAAATGGTCAAAGAAATTAAACTGCAAAAGACTAAAAATGTCCCTAATGCAGCATAAGGGTTAACGGCCTGAACTGCTTGAACACCGATAAATGCTGCTTGTTATGTTTATTTTTCATCCATGAGGTGCATATTGTGAACAGACAAGGTCTGATTCTGCAGCTCGCGTATGTATACGTATGTATATGTATGTATATCAAAAGCTCCGACGCAGACTGTTGATGAAATGAGGTTGACCTCTGACCTCTGCATCTGTAGTAAACGCTCTTGATTGGGCGTTCAGATCCTCTTCCACAGGTGTCTTATATATCAGAATCAAACAGAGTTTCACTTTCAGACCGGCAGATTCAATCTCATGTCGGACACACATCTCACACTCGTGCATTATACATCAGATCAGTGGATTACAATTCTGAATTATTCACAAACTGGAGTTGACCACCGCTCCAGCCGACCAATCAGAGCACAGTGTGCTTTTCAGAAGGAGGGGATTCACAGAGACAGGAAGTAAACGGAGCGTTACTGACAGACTGGGACGAGAGGAGCCGCAACAATGGAGAATATGAGGAGAATAATCGACACTCAAGCAGGAAAACCTGTTCAAGAAGAGCCTGAAACACTGCAAGACTCGTTTGAGGATCTTAATCATATCAGATTTGGTTTAACTGAACTCAGACTACAGCTTTTGTTTGGTGTGTGAGCATCATCTGCGCCCTCTGCTGGAAGTGCTGGCGATTACCGAGGAAACTGATGTGAAAATCAGGCGTCTGATGGGATGTTTTGACTTGGACCCGGAGCCGGGACGCTCCTGTGTGTGAGTGGCCATTAAAAATACATGCAGGTGTTTTCTCAGTACGACTGATTCAATGGTTCGGAGACAATGGCGTTTCCCCTCATGGAAAATAATCTACCTGCTCATTTAAAATGCATGAGAGACTCGCCAGATCTACACTCCTGTTTGCTCACGATCGCTTTGCTGAGGCCTGTTCTCCGCTGGGTTTGATTTTTAAGGGAATTTTAATTCTGTCATATTTACTCATTGTTTACTCATGTGACTCAGATCCTGAATGACATCATTTCCTCCATGCAAAATCGAGCTAGTTTTACATTTGAATTGATATTTTAACATTAGGTTTTAGCAAATAATGAGTCCATATATTCAATTATTTTATTGTAATATTTAGCTTTATTTAGCTCACACAGCGTTTCAAGGAGGTTTTTCAGGCAAATCAATAAAAACACGAGTAACTCTGTGTAAAGATACCACAGTTAAACTATGGTTACTGTTTTAAAACTGTGGTTAATTTCACTATGTTCAAACATCTTGACCTCTCATGGAAAATTGCACTCTAGACCTTCAGTTCCACTTTAAAAAGACACTTCACAGATCTAACATGCATCAGTAATGGGAAACTGAGTATAAGCACTTCTCCAAAATGACTTGACTTGTCTCGCTTTGTAAGGGCATTACTGTAAACTGGGTCTGCTATTAGATTACATTTTTAAAGGGATACTTCAGGATTTAGCATTAAGCTTTGCATCAGTAGGAAACCTGTAGTATTTTCGACTCTCATTTCCTCCTGAGATGAGAGATTTTGTTATTTATTTTTATTTTTTTTTATTGGGAAAACGCGATTTTTTTCATTTCTCATCATCGGAGGATTGTCAGTAGTCGGGTCTGTCCCGCATATCCTCAACCCGCCCATAGAGGGCGATCTCACTCACAAAATGAACACATTGTCGGCCATCTTTGTTTGCAAGTTAAGCTAGCAGGCTTGTTCTGTGGAGAAAGCTGAGTAGTAGTAGTAGGCCCAAAATGTCCGAATCCTGGACATTTTGGCCGATGTCGAAACACATTTTCGGGCAGACTCATCACCAGTAGCCTAGACTTGTTGTTTAACGACTGCGCTCTGTTACCGGTAGGCGTGGCCTCCTAGGGCAGCGAAGCAAGTGCATTCTGGGAGTTGTTGTCTTTCATCCACGTAAGCCCTTTTCTCAGTCTAAAAAAGCTCTTCTACAAATTTCTTCTACATAAATGACCCATTTTAAATACACATTCATCTTTGCAGAGGTGAAGTATCCCTTTAATCGCGATTAATCACATACTTATCTTGAAATGAAGCATACATTTAACACATTCATTTTGACCTATATTGCGTTTATGATGCAATTTTGTGTACTTCAGTCATTTATTTGCATTAGATTATTTTTACGCGTTACGGTTTTTGAATGAATCGTTGACAGTCTTACGATAAACCCAATTTGTCTCTGTTTTCAGAAACTGTGGTACTGGAGTTTGATGTACAGTAACAGACGCGGCGTTGTGTTGTGTTGTGTTTCAGGTGGTGCTGGTGTTCGCCCTGAGCATCGGCGCTCTCGTGATTTACTTCATCGACTCCTCTGAGTGAGTATATTTCTTATTTTATCACTGCATCTCATTAGATACAGTACATACAGTAGATAAAGACACTCACCAACCTTCGATTGCAAGTAAAAATTATCTTTTGTAAGTTAAAAAAATGGTATAACTCATGGTTTAAATCACACTGTAAAGGCCAGTTCATGCCAAGCACGGGTATTTGTTGTGAACATAATAGAGCCAGACCGATATATCGGCATTATATATATTATAGATATATTAGGCATTTTCCAAACTATCGGTATCAGCAGTTATAATGGCTGATAAATTAATATTTCAAAAATAAAATAAAAATGGACAAAACATGCTTCAACCATGTCATGAGTGTTGGAGTTGTATAGTGTGTCCACCAGAGGGCGCTCTACACCGTTCCTGTTGGCAACACTCGTTGAGTTGGTCACGATACATACATTGCTTGAATAACAATTAAAAGAACATCCGCATCAGTTCTCTAAACTCAAATAAGCGACAAAATTTGTGACTATCATGTCCAGTTTTGCTGCTGTTAAATAAGCTGAGAGTGAAGCGGAATTAGCTAGTAATAATTACGTTACGTTATTACAGTGTAGTTGACTGACTGTCCTTTTAACTTTTGACAACGTGACTGAAGTATTTCTTTAATAGCACGTGAGAGTTATAGCAATGAGACGGATCATCTCTCCTCGGCCTGTTATTTTGAAAATGTATGTTTTACAATTTACAGTGTGCCGTTATCCATTGCTAAATTATGGCTCATCATAGACTAGCTAACCACAAAGCTAGCTAACGCCACTATCATCAGTCTGTTCTGTTGTGACAATAAAATTATCATATTATTTTAGTTAAAACTCATAAATAACTACAAATAAGTAATGTTAGGGAAATCTGTTGATGTTTTGTTGCGCGTTTCTGAAAAAAAAAAAAAAATATCGTAATATGGGATTTTAAAACCAACAAATATTTGTATCGGTATCGACCTTCAAAATCCTTTATCGGTCGGGCTCTAGAACATAATTGCTTTATCAGTGACTTTATTGAATAAATCTGGTTTTGCTTTAACTTGATGAATATTCTGGTCTTGGAGGGATTTGTTTTGGGTTTGGTGTGAATAAACCTTTATAAGAAAAAATGATAATCTGACGCTCGATGTAAGCGATGTTAATCATTCAACTCAAGATATATATATATATAACCCGTCTAACTCCAGAAAACAAACATCCTCGAATAACTTTAACCAGCAGAAGTTAACCCAGATTTTCCTTCTCCAAACCTCATATGTGGAAAGTTTCTCCATTAATCCAACAAAAACTAAAGTATGAGGAACAAAACCATGAATTTCACTCAAAGCTCTTCTCTATAGTCCACCAAAATAAAAGTTTGGTTTAACTTGAAGAAATGATGCCAGGACGGTTGTAGGAATATCACACTATTCCCTACTATACTGGGCATTCATTTTATTACCACTGTTTTTGATAATACATCAATAATAATTGATGACAAATTGGTATTAAAAAAAAAAAAAAACATAGAATCCAGAAATACACATAAGCATACAGTGTCAACATCACAAACACATTTCTTTAAGCCCCATTTACCTCTGAAAACATGCAGGTCATTAACCAACCTGTAAAAGCTAAACTCTATATTTAGACAGGATTTTATGAACGCTGCAAACACATCAGTTGATCCACCAGCATTCAGATAAATTAAAAAAGCCCAAATAAAAAATAAAAAATAAAACATGAGCTTCTTTTTTTCGCCTGCTGCATTTAGGCCCATAAATAAAAAACATAGGCACAAAAACTTCCCTCATAGTCTGACACCACTCTAATAATTTGATGAATAATGGCTTTCAATTTATTTTGAGAGAGAGAGAGAGAGACCATGCGTTGTTTCAGGGATCACGGCGACTCTGAAACTGACGTCATTCAGACGTTACACACATCAGTGAGCTCATATAGGTGAGGAGCACTTTGACTCGACCTGTTTATGCCACGGGCACACTGTGGAGAGAGAGAGAGAGATAAGCCGGTGGTGTTTGTTTGTGGAGAATAGTCTGAGATTACATCAGAAGCTGGTGCATCTGTCCGAGATCATCAGGGTTCAGTCCAACACTGACTCACTACAGCAACAGTTTACACACAAAAAACCAAAGACAATGGCCACAGATGCCATCAAACTCCCAAAATACACCACAGAAGTATTATAAAAGCAGTTTATTTGACCACAAAGACACCAAATGTTAGTGCACGGGTCAAATAGATCTGCCATTTGAATTATTATGTGCTCAAAATCTGAGCTCACAAATCTCATTCCACTTGCTGTGTTGCGATTGGTCACACAAGAGGACACGCGAGAACCAATTACTCCTGGTGTCATCGACGGGTTTGGGAAGAAATGAGAGTGTGTAAATGATAAGGAAACCAAATTAACCTAATTGCATCAGTTAAACACGCATGCTATTGAGTATGTATGAAATGAGGTTGTGTCAGATAGACTTACACTGATTCTGGCTCTGCTTTTAATGCCAACATGCTCATCTTAAACCGTATAAGGTTAAGGTTCATTAGTTAATGCATTCAAGCAATCTATTTATTAGGTTAGTTAATAAAACCCGGCTGTTCATTGTTAGTTCATGTTAGTTCCCAGTAGGGATGGGCAATGATTAATCGCATCCAAAATAAAAGTTTGTGTTTACTTAATATATGTTGTTGTTGTTTTTTTTGTTTTTTTCTCTTTGTTTTATGTATTGTTTTTTTTGTTTTTGTTTTTTGTTTTCTACATGTTCGAAATAAAAACTTTTCATTCAAAAAAAAAAAAACTTTTCATTTATTATGTTTGTGTGGTGTGTATAATTAATTTGTATATATAAATACCCACACATGCATGTATATATTTAACAAATATGTGCATGTATATATTTTATAAATATTTATTTACAATTAAATATTTGATATATTAAGAACACATTTTTCTTAAATATATATGCATGCATGTGTGGGTATTTTTATATATATACAAATTAATTATACACACTACACACACATATATTATGGAAACACAAACTTTTATTTTGGATGCGATTAATCCCTAGTTCCCAGTGCATTAACTAATGTTAACAAATACATTTTAGATGAATGTGATCAGCGTGTGCATTTTAGATCCCAGATAGTTTTGCTCGTTTCAGTAAATTATGCTCTGATCCTTTGTGTTTTAATCTTTCCGATCTTCCATATCTGAACAGCACACCCTATTCAGCATTACACACACACACAGGAAGTGAGCCTTTTCCACTTCCTCATTAGTGCATCATCATGAGGGATTAGCCGTCTGGTTTGAGCCGTTGTGTTTTACGTTTACATTTATTCATTTAGCACACGCTTTTATCCAAAGCGACTTACAAATGAGAACAACGTTCTGGCTAGCAGAGTTTAATTGTCCTGAGCACTATCGGGTCACGGCCCGAGAACGACTTTACACCGTGTGCTGAAACTGCATTCGAATATGAGGGATTTGATTGGTCAGATAAACTGCAGGTACAGACGTGGGCGAGTCATTCTGCATCTCTGGAGCCTTAAAGGGATATTTAATTTTTGAGTGAACTATGCCTTTAACTGGATACCTGGATAGGGATTGAATATATGTGTGAGAAAACCAACAGTATTTATATCGTTTTTACTAGTGCTGTCAAACGATTAAAATATTTAATCGCATTAATGTCATAGTTAACTCGCGATTAATCGCACATTTTTATCTATTCTAAATGTCTTTTGATTTCTTTTTGTTGCATTATTTTTTCTCATTGTAATGCTCTTGGACATGGAAAAGTGGATCGGCTTGTTTAGTGCAAATGTTTTTTTTATTATTATTATTGAAAATAACATTGGAATAGTGTTCAATTTCACTCAAACATATATAAATAATCTCTCACACAATGTAACACTGTCTATCAATAAAAGGGTGAAAGAAATACTGACGAGGTCCTCCTAATATTGGCGAGGGGGTGGAGAATTCGCATCATCCGTGTGTGTGGACGTGCTGCGATGATGATCGCTCAGTTCACAACGACAAAACACACACATCACTTTGGTCTTGTCAATGTGACAATTTGGCAACTTTTTAAAAGTAAACTTTCCATTCAGAATCTTAGGGCATCCATTTCGGCGTCTCGCGCTCGTCATCCACTCAAAACGTAACGTTACTATTTGGCCGGCTCGCAAGCCGAAAAGAGTGTGTGCGGCACAAAACGTCCTTGCGCTGCGCTCTGAACCCATTCATTTCGTTTTGTTGCTTCTTCGACCAAAACGCAAGCGGATCTAGACCGTAAACAAAACAACAGGCACGCCGCAAACACACGTTTTGGGCTTGCGAGCCGGCTTTGAGTGGATGACGAGCGCGAGACGCCTGTTGCAAAAGCATGTGAAAAAACGACAAAGTTTGCTTGGACAAAAAGACCGTTAATCGCGCGTTAAAAAAATTAACGCCGTTAAAATGGGTTTGCGTTAACGCCGTTAATAACGCGTTAAACTGACAGCCCTAGTTTTTACCTCTTGTAACCACAGCCACGTCCAACTGATCTGAGGGCGCGGGCGCTTCGGTCTGTGCAAGCGGCGGAAGTGATCTCTTGCGTGGTTACGAAAAAAATTCAACGTTGTCTGTTGATATATATCAAAATCGTCTTCCATTGCGATTTTCTGTATATCTAAATATGTTTAGATCTTCACAATGAGTGACGGACACACGCGAGAGGTCAGAGTACCTGGACGTGGCTGAGGTAAAAACGATATAAATACTGTTTGGATATCCGGTTTTTCGGTCTATTTTTATACACCACCATTAATTCGTTGATTAATCTCTTACCTAAATAATGGTCCGCTAGACCTGCTGTATGTACAGCTCTACGTGACCCGAGACTCCTGTGAAGTATTACTTGCGTTAAACGTCTCTTAATTACAGCCGGGGTTCAGTTTCAGCCTCTCTGACCCGCTGGAACAGACCTGAGCAAACAGAGATGGATAGAGTTGCGTTTCTCTGTCCCGCAGCTGTTCTGGAGCTACTTCTTCACAGCTCGCTGTTCTCTCTCAGGTCCTGGATCACACGAGTCAAACGCGATCACCTGAAAACAGCCTCCATAAACACTGATCTCTGAACCAAACCTGAGCCATGCAAACCTGAAGAAAAAGTCACAGTGTGTATCGGGCATAAGCTCAAAATAAATCACTTGCATCATTCATTTGTAAGTCGCTTTGGTTAAAAACATCTGCTAAATTAATGAAAATAAACAATAAGGGTATATCTTATGGGAACAAGAACTATGTAATAGTTCATTATGGTTGTTTTCTGCTTAAAGGATAGTGTTTAGGTCATTCCCTCCATCTGAAAACCTCTTGATTCAGTTTTTGCAGTGAAAAAGTACTGTAAAAGATTAATGAGAATAAAAACACACTCAAAAAGCATTGCAGTCATGAGACTATGCTTACTTTTTTTGAACAGTGTCTCAATGGGAAAGTCAACCCTTCCACTCGCTCTCCCCCTTCACATAAATTGGCCAATAAAAATAAAGATACATTTAAACAATTTAAAGCAAAAAATATATTTAAACACATAACATGCATAATGTTCAGGTTTGACTGTAATGTTGTGACGTAATTGCATAAAAATAATGATACTTCAGTTAAAAAAAATGTTCCGAAATGTTAAATTGTTCTTATAATGTCTAAACATAAATCTACAAAACAAAAACTTGGCATTGAGTGATCTCTGCTACCGTCTACTGGCTGGAGTTCAACACTCATGCTGGTTTCATCATAGAAGTGTTTGTTTTCTAAAGTCAATCATGTTATCACCCTGAAACTGAAAAGTGAGTTTTCCAAAAATATAAATATTTTATATAAATTAATGTATTTTAAATGATTAAAAAGAAATAATTTTTTAAAAAACTGCACAACTGTACTGCAAAAACATTGAATGAAGTGAGTGATATTACATTTGCTTAATATATATATATATATATATATATATTTATATTAGGGCTGTGCAAAAATTAATTGCGATTAATCGAATCCAAAATAAAAGTCTGTGTTTACATAATATATTTGTGTGTGCTGTATATAATTATTTTGTATATATAAATACACACACATGCATGTATATATTTAAGAAAATGTGTTATTCATATATAAAATATTTACTGTATATAATATAGATTATGTATTTATATATATATACAGAATTTAAGGTCAAATAATTCTTAAATATATACATGCATGCATAGGTATTTATATACACAAAATAATTATATACAGCACACACAAATAGTATATTATGTAAACACAGACTTTTATTTTGGATGCGATTAATCGCAATTAACTTTTGCACAGCCCTAATATATATATATATATATATATATATATATATATAATAAATGGCAGCACATCTCTGACCCTGACACACACTGATTCAGGCCTCAAACGTGCAACATGTGGTGCAAACACTTCTAGTTGTGCAAACTCCATTGGTGTGTGTTCCTGAAGCTCAGATCGGTGTGCTCTGTCTGCTTTCGTCTCTAATCTAATCCTGGTACCGATTACCAAGTGAAATGGCTTTGATTCCCTCAGTTCTCCAACTCAACTGAGCCATCAGAACATGATCATGTAGGAGAAACCAGAACATAGATTCAGTGTGACATTTTCATCTATTTGAAAAGCATAAATAATATACATGCGCCAACAGTTATTAAATTCAAAATAAGCAAGAATCGGCACGCTGCTAAGGATTTATTAAAATGAACAACGTTTCAACAATCATGGAAAGGTTTTTATATCGGTGTGAACCGTCACATCGGACCTCATTAGTGGACTATTTACACAATCATCACAATCAATGCAGTAGCGACCTAATCAAACTACAGAAAAAAAATGTTCACAAGAAAAGTTTCAAATCAAACTCCATATTCAAACCTTTTGTAGAAAGAGAATGTATATGAAAGGTATACTGTATGTATGACGTCATCACCGCTTCTGGAGACTCGTTCTAGAAGAGTCGACAAACTGTGTTTAAAAACATTGAAAAGCTCATTAAACAGTTATTAAAGCAATAAAGTTACTGTTCAACTGCTGAAGCCTTTAGGGGATATAGACACTGTATTTCACATAATAGCACACATCAAAGTCAAAATATGATTGCTTTAATATTACTGAATATATTTCTGCTTTTAAATGATGTTCATTATTTTGCTGTTGATGCGTGTAAAGTCCAAAGACAAATGCTTTAATAATGCAAACTTGAGCGTCACTAATGATTAATCATCACCGTTAGATGGGTACAGTAAGCGTGAGGTCTGATCTGAGGTCTGTCTCTGTGTGTTTAACAGCCCCATCGAATCCTGTCAGCATTTCCAAAAGGACTTCACGTTGCAGATCGACATGGCCTTCAATGTGTTTTTCTTGTTGTACTTTGGACTCCGTGTAAGTTTATGTACAGTAATATTTTTAAAAAAATATTTTTAATATATATTATTTTAGTTTTAAAAAAGTTTTTTTTATTTTGTGATTTTTGTCTTGTTAAATATTTCTTTAAAATATATGTTTTTAGTAATGTTTTTATTTAAATGATATTCTTAGTCAACAATAAAATCGATTATTTATCGAATGTGTTGACTAACTTTCAATGTTATTTTAGTATTGTTTATATACCATTTTAGTGGGGTTTTTTTTTACATTTTGAATGAGCTTTCCCATTTTGTAAAGTGATTTTATTCCTTTTTTATATTTCCATATACAGTAGCTTTAATTAGATTTATTTTTACTTAAACTTATTTATTTTGGTTAGTTCCGACCATCTGTCAAATATTCAGTTTTGTTTAAATTTAAATAATTTTTTTTAACATTTTTATTTATTTTAGTTAACAACACAAATTCTATGCATTGTTTCCTCCCCTCCCTAGTTCATCGCAGCCAATGATAAGCTGTGGTTCTGGCTGGAAGTGAACTCAGTGGTGGATTTCTTCACCGTTCCGCCCGTGTTTGTGTCCGTGTATCTGAACAGAAGCTGGCTGGGTAAAGCACTTCACACCATCACCCGTCCTGCTCTCCCATTACTGCCACTTTAGCGTTAATACCCGATTACTGCATCAGATTATGAGCCGAGGGCGCTAGACACGATATAAAGAGCTGAAGCGCTCGGCCTCCCCCTGCTGGACACTATACGCATTACAGGCTCATTTAAGTTCTCAGTCTCTTCAGATCGCTGCTTCAATGTGCTTCTCATGCGTCGTGTGTGAAGTGTGTTGAGGGCATGTGGAACAAAACCTTGAGCAATTGAGCAATCACAGATGTTATTTTATACTAATTGCGGTCTGTGGTAATGAAGCGAGAACCTGCTGACCTCAATATCCTTAATTAACCGCTGGATTATTCGTGATTTTCCTAATGAATGACCATTCGATTTGTTTAATTGTTTGGAGTAATCGTTTTTCTGGTTTTCCAAACGAGCTTGTGTTTGTGGGTTGACTTTAAAGCTGGTCAGAACTTACTTTTATTCAGCAAGGACGCATTAAATTGATCAAAAGTGACAGTAAAGACATTTATAATTTCAACTAAATACTGTTCTTTTGAACTTTCTATTTATCTGAAAAAACTCATTTGTCTCGGTCCACTAAAATGTGAACTGGTTTCAACATTGATAATAAGTGTTTTTTGATCATCAGATCCTCATATTAGAGTGATTTGTGAAGGGTCATGTGACACTGAAGACTGGAGTAATCATGCTGGAAATACACGGGAATGAATTTACTATATATGTCAGTAAATGCTCTGCGAATGCACTGGTTTGAGGAGAGGCCTGTATGTAGAGAGAAACACAGTTGCTTCATTCGAGTCTCGGTCAAAGCACAGCTTATGTTCCTCATGTTTTCAAGGACTTTAATCCTCCAATAGGGAACGGGAGGTCACGGGGTCACATCATCCAGCTTTAGACTTATTATTATTCAGCTTTCATTAAATTAAAGTCCTTTTGTTGGTGTGTGTGTGTGTGTGTCCGGAACAGTTTCATCCTGCTTTGGGACGTTAGTGCGGTTTTCAGAACTTCTGTTTGTTGTTAAACCTAAATGTGTGGTTGCCGGCAGCAATGGAATGGTTGCTAAGCAACTGCACAGAAACATTCAAAAAAGCCACTCAAGAAACCGTTACATTGTTTACATTAGCCGCGTAAATTACACACTGTAAAAAAAAGTTCAGATAACATATAATTTTGAGTTTCTGATGTTTAAATCAATCTCCTTCATTGTATTAACTCACTTTTTCCATTTCAATGAACTTAACATTTTAAGGCAACCAGGTTACTTACTTTTTTAAGTTAAACCAACAGTATTTTTTTACAGTGCAGATTTGCGCAAAAACTTTTACGATATTTTCTAAACGTCGATAAAAAAACGATCGCAAAACGATTTAACGACAACTCGCAACATGTCATTCCTGAAATTATGGCATCTGATGTTGGTAGGTTCATGTATATCCCAGCCACTCCATTAGCCATGATGTTTAACGACATAGTCGTGTTATGCTTGTAGGGCCCTATAAAATCCGTTTTATTTTTTCCCAAATTCAGTTTTTTCCGTTTTAATTTTGCAAATTCTGTTTTTTCCGTTTTAATTGTTGGGAATTCTTTTTTTTTTTACCCTTTACTGTTATTTTATGTTTATTTTATGTTGCTTTTAATGTTAATGATTAAAATGTACACAAATAAAATAGGCATTTACTCTTAAAATTACAAATACTGCATGATGCAACATAACACTGCACTCAAAGTACTTCAAGTAACAACAAAATATGCTTATGAGCTTTAAACTGTCCTGTAAAATAAATTATATTAGTTTATATAAGTTACAATAAAAGTCACACTCTAGCTGCGTCGTAATGTGCATACTATCCATTAGAGCCAGACCGATATATCGGCAGGCCGATGTTATCGGCCGATATTAGGCATTTTCCAAATTATCTGTATCGGCAGTTATAATGGCCGATAAATGAATATTTTGTATCATATTTTGATAATGAATATTTTAACAAAATTTGTGACTATCATGTCCAGAGAGTGAAGCGGAATTAGCTAGTAATAGTTACATTATGTTGTTACAGTGTAGTCCTTTTATCTTTTGACAACGTGACTGAAGTATTTCTTTAATAGCACGTGACAGTTATAGCAATGAGACGCATCATCTCTCCTTGGCCTGTTATATTGAAAATGTATGTTTTACAATTTGTTGCGCGTTTCTGAAATAATAATTAAGAAAAAATATCGGCCGATATATCGGAATATCGGATTTTAAAATCAATAAATATTTGTATCGGTATCGGACTTCAAAATCCTTTATCGGTCGGGCTCTACTATCCATCCTAAATAGTATTGTGTCGCCCAGATTTGCTTCCCCGTCTCTCTGCATTTTCCCCAGACATACGTTCTTCTCCCACACAAAAAACGAATTTCATTCCAAATATGTAAACTTCCGCGAAATTCCGTGTTAACACCAGATTCCGCGTTAATTGGCCAATCCCGCGATTCCGTGATCGTGGAAATTATAGGGCCCTATGCTTGAGTTTCTGTGTGTATCTCCCTCATATCTGCTTTCAGCTCGTGATCGTGGCATTTCTTAGAGGTTTACAATCCAGTATTCCCGTAATTCTGTTGTCCAAACACACCGCATCATCGACGTCAGGTGACTGTGAATGTGCAAAAACTGTTTCCATTGCAGTTTTGAGAGATATTTTGCCTGTAAAACCTCCTCATGCGAGCATAAAAACTTTGTTGCGTTTTTTTTCGATTGCTAATGTAAACGCGGCGACTGTTACGCTGTGTTCAGACCAGGCTAACACACTCAGGAGATGCTAAAGATGGAGTAATGTGTGTTTCGTGCAGTGGTGGAGGAAGTGCTGAATCTCAGTACTTAAGTAAAAGTACAAATACCCAGATAAATATTTACTTTAGTAAAAGTAGAAGTAACACAATGACAACCATACTTAAGTAAAAAGTAAAAAGTACTTTATTTTAAATGTACTTTAAGTATTAAAAGTAAAAGTACTTGCATAACAATTGATTCTCTTAATGTCTATTTTCTAATGATTAATAAAACATTTAATTCTAACTCATTCAACTTAATACTCCTATAATGATGTTCAATAATGATGGAAAAAAATGTCACCATTTCTGAAACAAGCTTGCAATTAGGCAATATCATGCTTATCCTTACTATATGTTAATAACTATATTTGGCAGTAAACGCGATTCATTTATGGTGTAATTCTGAACCTCTTGGCTTGCCATAATCCTAACCAAACCAAACATATATTACACACGGTGTGTTTCCTATGCACGTAAAAACAAATTTTCGCGTATGAGTTGCATGATAAACACACTGCGTGTGAGACGCATTTAGTGTGACCGGGTTGATATACTGTATCTATGGCAACCAAACGTCACTGGTGAGACAAACGTGCAACGAACGGACGGTCAGATTACGTTTTGGCAGGGAAAAACTGATCAGAAAATGTAACAGAAGTTGTAGAAATGGAGTAGAAAGTAGAATAATTGCTGCAAAATGTAACGAAGTAAAAGTAAAAAGTATGCACTATTTATTCTACTTAAGTAAAGTAAAGATACGTGAAAAATGTACTTAAGTAAAGTAACGATATATTTTTGTATTTTACTTTATTGATGAAGCGGATCTGCTGGTGATGTTGAACAGGCTTTCAGTCAGGCCGTCCCCGGGCGATTCCTAAAGGAGCTTATACTGTAATATCCTGATGAAAAAGGGTTTGTTCTAAGCTTTCGCTGCACGACTGCACGATCACAGCCGGGACGCAGTTCTTTTGCAGTCTGGTGGGCTTGGGTTTCTTTCTTCTGAGAGCGCGCCTGCACTTCCAGATTTGATCGTTTTCACCGTTATCGTCATGATCCCGACCAAGCTGCTGGTGTACCGGAGCCCTGACGGGGCCACTCGCACCGAGACCCTGCAGAACACGCGCAGACGCAAGAAGTCGTGCGGCGAGCTCTTTCACAACGGCTACCGCGTGAAGATGCTCCACGCGCCGGTGTGTGAGAGAGAGGAGCGTGACCCGTGTCCTCACACACTCTCCTCCTGTTTCCATGCCGTGTCGTACTGGGGTAAGACTCGACGGATGAGCAACACGCGTTCCTCAAAAACTAAACCTACACTTTGAAAATAACATAAAACTATATTAATTTCAACATTTGCTAATGTGCTATTAAAATCAAAGGATGTATGTGTTAACGTTAGTTATGAACAATGAACAGCTGTGTTTTTAACTAACATTAAAAAGATGAATAAATACTGTAAAAAAAAAATGTATTGCTCATGTTAGTCATTACCTCAGATATGTTCAATAAATATGTTAAACAGAAATATAAATATGTAACATAGGGCTGTGCAAAAATTAATTGCGATTAATCGCATCCAAAATAAAAGTCTGTGTTTACGTAATATATTTGTGTGTGCTGCATATATAAATACACACACATGCATGTATATATTTAAGAAAATGTGTTATTCATATATAAAATATTATATGTATTTATATACAGAATCTAAGCGCAAATAATTATTAAATATATACATGCATGCATAGGTATTTATTTATACAAAATAATTATATACAGCACACACAAATATATTATGTAAACATAGACTTTTATTTTGGATGCGATTAATCGCAATTAATTACTAAGTTTTCCTTTTTATTGTAAAAATATTGCTCTTTTATAAGGTTTCACATGTTTTTATCGAGTATTTATAAAGATATTCATAATATTGAAGTCAGTTTTTGCACTGAAGTGTATAGTGTTTGTGTTTTTTATAAATATTGTTTTTTTATGTCAAACTGTTTGGGATTGTAAGATAATTTTCCTGATTTTAAGATTTGTAAGTAGTGAGCAACATTTGAAAAGTGACTGTGGGGAAAATTCAATAGATAGAAATGAAAATTCATTCGTCTATCACTGCATTTGTCAATATTTATTTAATTTCTGTATCTGACCTATTCAATACGTATGAATAATTAATTAATCTAAATTAATTTCTTCTTTAATTATTATGATTATTCATTTCTGCGACAGAATCAATATGGGTGTTTTATGTTTTAGCTCATGTGTGTTTAATCATAGCTTATGAGCTTATCTTTTGAAGACTCAGAAAAGCATTTTAACCTTTTAATCGCTGGGAAAGGTCATTCATAATCGCATACAAATGAACCATGAGCACTACTAAGGCTTTTTCTTGGGTTTTTACACTTTATATGGAAGGTCAAGTGCGTTGCATTGTGGGATACAGTATTTGTGCTGTGTGATTTGTTGTTTTCATGACTACAGAACAGTAGTGTGCTGTTGGATCTGTAGTGTACGAAAGCAGAATCTGTCCTCTCACTGAAGTCACGTGTTTTTGTTGCTGCTTTAATGCTTCTGAAAGCAGGACCCAAATGTAGGCCTTTACGTCACACACACTGAGCCGACGGTCTGTCGCTCACACACACACTCTGTCTAGACGTGTCGAGTCCAGCTCCGATGTTATATCTCTTTCAATCGCTGAGTCAGTTTTAGTCAGCGTCTTTGTTAAACATGGACGAGCATCTCAAAGGTACGCGCCGAACTCTCTCACTCTTTGCGTGTGAATGTGTTTTGATGTGTTTTTCTGCTCTTTTATGCAGGATTGAGGTTCTTACGAGCCTTGAGGCTGATCCAGTTTTCCGAAATATTACAGTTTTTAAATATCTTAAAGACGAGGTAAGAATCCCTGCATCATGTGACGCATCAACTCTTCTTCAAATACTTCTTCACACTCTTCAACTTTAATAAATCTAACGTTGGGTTTTCATGGTCACATTTTTTTTTACTTTAATTGTCATTTTATTATTATTATTATTTTGAGTTTTACGATTTATTTTTATTTTTTTAAATTTCAGTCATTCAACTTAAAATTAATTACATTTTTGGTTCAAGTTTTTCCAACTAATATTGATATTTGATTATATTTAAGCTTTATTTCAATGAACAGAAACGTTTTTAACAGTTTTAATTAATGATAATAACCTTGCAGATTTCTTTTGTCAAAACCTGTCAAAAGTGTAAATGTTAAACTGAAATTTTAGTTTATTATGTTTCATGTTTTGCGTTCTGCATTCATTGCATTTTGTTTTAGAGGTAGCCCTCAAACCATATTCACTTTATAGCCCTTAATCCTGTAATTGTGGACAAATGTGGGCACAGAGGACTCTGGTGTGATCCTAATGTTATATCACTGTCTTCGATAAAGTTTTGTCTATCCATTTATGGTGTTTTTTTTTATTTTGGGGTTATTTTTGAATTTATTTACTTCAAAAAGTACCATATTTTCTATGTAAATGATGGTTATTTTTTATGTTTATTTTTTTAACTACATTAAAATATCATTCTAATAAGTTCTTAGAGCTAAAACATAAAGATGAAGTGACTTTGCTGTCACCTGGTGTCTTATTTTGGCTTATTTTAAATTAAAGTTTTTCCCATTAATTTTTATTGGTGCCCATTTTTGACCCAATTACAAGATTAAGGAGTTTTTTTCCCACCCACTTAACATTGTAGAATTGAGTCAAAAATATTGTGTATGTTCAAAATGCAAACTTAGGAAAAGTAGCCAAGTCTTGTACCGCCTCAGATCAAGGGAAGTATTTTTTAAAAATAAATCAACTATTTTGCCCACATTTGTCGAGAATACGGTTTTAGGGTTAAAGGAAGTGTCCGTGAACTTAACAGAAACTATCTTCTCTGTTTTTTTAAATGAATTATATATTTGATATGTCATGTGTCCGCCTGCTGCAGGTTTAGATCTGGAGCTTTAGCACAGATGTCCAGGAGAGCTTATTGTGCATCAGAACGAGTAATCTCACTGCGGACACATCTACTGAAACATACACACTGATATTCGCACTAACTTTAGCCAGTTTTATACAAAGAGCTTCGGTTTATGCTTTCGGGAAACACACTCCTGGTCAAACTCAAAATACCGTGTGTACCAATCCATGTACTATCCCACTATTATATGTTGTTCATAGCATAATAGTGCGAGTTTTGTGTTCACGCTGAAAATTACAAAAAGCAAAAGTGCACTTAAAGTATCCGAAGTGTTTTAGACTAAAATAGCCTTATAAAGTTCACACACTGCAGAGCTGAGTACACACTGTAGTGTATAGTACATCATTTGAAACACAACCATAGTATTGTAGACTCTGAGAGATAATGAGAGTATTTCTGAATTTTGTTTTTAAAGCAACTCCATAAAGTTGGTGAATCTGTGCTCAATCTTTATAAGCACATGGCTGACGGCAGCGGGGTTCATACATTTGGTAAGTCAATCGTATTTTAAGACTTTTTATGAATTTTAATGAATCATGTGCATTGTGGGAAAGTTAAAGGGATAGTTCACTTTGAAAGTAATTTTTGGTGTGTTTTATCTTACCTCAAGGGCATCCAAGATGTAGGTGTCTTTGTTTCCGCAGTAGTTTCAATTTTGATATTTTTAGGTCGTATAATGGAGGTCTATGGTCACCACCTCAAAGAGCATGCACAGAGAAGTCCAGATCACGAATCTGGACTCGAAATGAGTGGTTTGTCAATCACCTCAATTAATGTGTACTTACATTTACGAGTCATTAAATCTTGTTTAATCTGGACTTCTTTGTGCATGCTCTTTGAGGTGGTGACCATAGACCTCCATTATATGACTGACGGACCTAAAAATATCAAAATTGAAACTACTGCGGAAACAAAGACGCCTACATCTTGGATGCCCTTTAATGGGATCAGTTTTGATGTCATGTTTTGGTAGAACTGAAATAAATGTGAAATACTGAGGCTGTTGGTGTGTTTTCAGGTGGAAAACTCAGGAGATCCTTGGGAAAGTTTCCAAAATTCCCAACCTCTTACCTACTGGGAGTGTGTGTACTTGCTCATGGTAACCATGTCCACAGTGGGTTATGGAGATGTTTGTGCTAAAACAACCCTCGGCCGCCTTTTCATGGTCTTCTTCATTCTCGGAGGATTGGTAAAAACAACTTAAATAAATAGAAGAAATCCCATAATAACTCACCCACAGCCTCCAGTAATCATTGTATCCTTGAAAACCAGAGCTGGAAAACAATCCCTTCATTTGCGCCTCATTCCCAGCTGGACAGATCTACATGTGTTTTTTTTTTGTTGCTTGTAGTGCATTGCGTTGTTTTGGTTCTTATCTACAGATTATTATCAAATGCTATTGTTTGTTCTGCTGATTTCATGTTATAAGTGGAACCATCATTAGGGAGTACAAAGTTATTCTGTTTGTAGATTGACTGCGGTTTTAGAAGACCCGACCCAATTTACCCCCACCCAGACTCCAACAAACTCTATGATGGGTTGAGATATGATATGACACGCCGTTATGATGTCAAACTCAATAATACACAGAGAACTGCCTCAAGTGATGTGGTGCGTTTATAAATAATTGTAATATTAGTGCTCAGATCATTTCAATTTGCCCCATTTAAAAATTATCCAAAATTATTAAATCGGTGGATTACGAAAATAGATAATTCACCGCTTGTTTGAAAGTAAAAAAAAAAAAAACGTATTGCCATAATGATTTTTTCCTATTAATATGAATATTAAAATATCACTTTAATATGAATTATAAAAAACATTAAGTACACAATTAAAAGTTGTAAGTCTTTTTTCATATAAATAATATATAATTTTGATATTAACTATTCATATTAAATGAATATAAATATATATAATTATATAATTAATATATTAAATACAATTGTATTCCTTTATATGAATACAATTTACTGTTTAGTAAAAAATTCATAAAGTTTATAGACATGAATTTTGCAAGGTGCTGTTGCTAGTACGCTATTTATGTTTATATTAAAATATTATGTATATGTGAAGAGTTCAGATGCAAAAGCCTCTGAGTGCCATTTGAAATTTTCTTCTAAAATGACCATTTTTATCAAGCTTGTATATTTAAGTTCAGTAATTTCACTTAAATGGCAATGAAGATTACCTATTAATTGTCATTTAAGTGAAATTACTGAACTTAAATATACAAGCTTGATAAAAATGGTCATTTTAGAAGAAAATTTCAAATGGCATTTAGAGGCTTTTGCATCTGAACTCTTCATATATATATTTTTATATATATACTGTATATATACTATATATATATATAAAAAACACATATTAATTTTATACTAATAAAACTAAATATATGAAAATGAACATTAATTTTTAATAATAATTGTTTGTAAAGACAAACTCAAGTAAAAATAAGTGTGTAAAGCTAGATTTGTCTGTTAACTGTAGTGTGATGCTTGAGATCTGACGGTCGTGTCCATATCAGTCCATCGTACGAGTTTGCTTGGACTAAACATGGCTCTTGAGGTTTCCTCCTTTGCATCACTGTTTTCCCTCTTAAAACGGCAGATCGAATCTTATCTGTGGCTTTTTTCTTTTTTTTTTTTAACACTGATATCCCTTAAAAACCGGGATATTTGCCAAACAGAATGCTTTTACTTTTAACCTAAAACCTCCCATCCTTTAATTCTCGGCAATGCATGTATACAAGCATTCTGACTGTTATTCAATCTGTCTGGAGTCACAACTCCAATATTTGACACTTAAAGGGATAGTTCATGCAAAAATTATAACTCACCCAAAACACATCATGCCTGCTATTCCATACAACGAAAGTGACAGGAGTCCATACGGTCGATACTGCATGAACGTATAATGAATAATTGATGTTTTGAGAACGTTTTATCCCTTAAAACTCATCTTTGATCACCAAAATGACTTTAATAATCATCGTTCACATGTCTTAAAACAGCTTGAATGTAACAGCTCGTAGTATGCGCGGTTCTATGAATATGCAAATGAGCTCCGCCTCCACTCACTCAGAGATCCACTGGTTGACGATCACACGTTGATCTGATTGGTCGTTTTAGAGCGTTTAAAACACCGGTTTTAGAGACTGTCTATGAGGAAATACTCAGCAATGCTGTCGACTTATGAACTAACACATGGTTTGATTTAAAGGAGTAGTTCACTTTTGAAAAAACTTTTGCTGATAATTTACTCGTCCCCATGTCATCCAAGATGTCCACGTCTTTCTTTCTTCAGTCGAAAAGAAATGAAGGTTTTTGATGAAAGCATTCCAGGATTTTCTCCATATAATGGACTTCATTGGGAACCAAACGGTTCAAGGTCCAAAAGACACTTTCAGTGCAAACTACAAACTGTTCAAAGGGCTTTAAACGATTCCAGACGATGAATAAATGCTCGCCTTGCTCTGTTTTGTGATGCACATTCGTGACTCTCCTGTTCGAACTTATTTATCAAAATGAACGAATCGTTTTCCGAGACATTTGGTTCATTCAACGAACGAAACTAATGAATTGACTCGGAAAAAGATTTGTTCGTTTTGATGAACGAGTTTGAACAGGAGTTGAACAGTTTTTTCATTCTTTTCGACTGAAGAAAGAAAGACGTGGACATCTTGGATGACATGGGGGCGAGTAAATTATCAGCAAAAGTTTTTTTTAAAAAGCTCCTTTAAAGCGTATTAAAAACACCACATTAAAAGCTTGATTTTCACCACTGTTAATAACATTAGCTTTGAGAACATTAGCTGTTAGCTCGAAAGCAACCGCTTTTTTGTCATTTTGAAGCTTGAGCGCCATTATATTTCATTATATGGCGATTATAGATGCACCTTTTGTCCCTGAAATAAAGAAAGTGGCACGGGTTTGGACTGACACCAGGGCGAGGACACAGTGATTTTCGCCTGAACTATCCCTTTAAGCCTCTTATTATTTCTGATATGAGAACTCTCTTCTACTGAAAGTAGAAGCATTAGCAGACTTCTATTGTCCTTTGTCTCCTGTCTCCTCCTCCAGGCCATGTTTGCCAGCTACGTTCCTGAAATCATAGAGTTAATAGGAAACCGCAAGAAATATGGTGGTTCCTATAGTGCAGTAAATGGGAGAAAGTAAGTACTGGTGGTTGGACTGCGCTGGTTCAGTTCAGTCTGCCGTCTGCATGCCCGTCTCTCTCTCTGTCCCATGCATGTAGGCAATGTTTGCTCGCTACGTGCCTGAAATCGCTGCTCTCATCCTTAATCGGAAGAAATATGGAGGGAGTTATAACTCGACCCGAGGAAGAAAGTAAGTCAAAGGATTAAAGGGGTGGTATAAATCTCTGATGTCCTCCGAGTGTGTGTGTGTGTGTGAAGTTTCAGCTCAAAATACCCCACTGACATTTTTATATAGCAGGTTAAAATGGTCACAAAAACACACGGTTTTCGTGCCTGTCCCTTTAAATGCAAATGAGCTGCTGCTCCCGGCACAGGGGGCGGAGCTTCAAGAGCTCTTGTGTGAGTGTTTGTTTGTTTGCGTGGGTGTAGGTGTGTGTGAGCAGCTTCGATTACTTCACAAAAATGCACTGAAAATTAAAAACACTTAGTCTTTTATGTTCAAACTGGAGTCAGACAAAGAAGAAGAGACAACGTTTGTGAAGGGTCAGTTGATGAATTTATGTAGCTTATGTGTAGATATCTTCTAGTCATTGATTAGCATGTTCTGTCATGATAATTTATAAATCGTGTTCCGGGGGCGGGGTTTACGTAAATTATAGGGTTGGTGATGTCACTAACTCGTGTAGTCCTACCAGCCGTTTGTTGTAGTCCTTTAAAGGGTACATATCATGCTTTTAAACCATTCATTTTTACATATAAATCATACCGTTGTGGTCTATATAAAACATAACTGCAATGCTTGGGTCTGAATTCCTCATTATTAAAGCTCCACGAGCCCCTTTTCTGATGTGCGTCTGTGAGCGACCCGTTTCAAAGCGGCCCCTTTAAATAAAAAGGAGACGCGTCACACCCCGCCCGCTCTCCAGGTCGATGAGTTCACGGTCGGTTCAACTCCCCACGTTCGGCCATTATTGTAGTTTGATTAGAGATATACGATTATATACGATACCTTCAAAGAACATTTTTATTCACACGTTAATAAAATGTCAACAACAGAAGACTTGTCCATCAAGCCTTACATATTCGAGCCAGAGCGAGCGAGTCGATAAAGACCACGACGAACCTGCAGAACAATGTGAGTTAACTGTTTTGTGTTATTAGTGAAAGTCGACTATTTCTCTTGTTAAAACAAGCACACTGACAAGATAACTGACTACGGTCTAATCTTACCACAAACAATCTGTATTGATAATATGATACGTTTAGAAAAGCATAAATGAGCATTGATGAAACTCAAGAACAATAATACTGCAGATGTGTAACGTTACTTCAAAAGAAAGACAAAGGTACTGCTAAAACACGACCACCATGTGTTTTAAGAAAGTAAAGTACTTTATTTTTATTAACGATATTTACAGCTTATGGAAATGCTCTGTTCGTCGTCTCCAAAGATAGAAGGAATTTACCTCTCATTCAGACAAAGTCGATCGGCAAACCCTTCTTTATACTGGCGGAGGTTGTTGAAGTGCTTCAGGTCACTAACGTACATCCAACAACCGAACATTTTGACTTGCCCTCTCATAACTTCTGCATCATTGAGCTCGGACTACAAAATCGGAGCGAGAAATAATAATGGCGGATTGCTCGAAGTGTTGAACCGGTAGTCAATGTCCTTATTTGGCAGTTCTGCTGCAAATACGGTCAAAAAACGTCATAGACAACAGATAAATCTGAACAGGTTGAAAAATATGACCAAAACAGAATATAAAGGTATAAACGAAGCACCTGAAGAGAATAATTTCATCATTTCTGTACTTATAAACACTCCAAATATACAACAAAATGCATTTAAGGGCTAAAAAAGTGGATTTTGCATGATATGTCCCCTTTAAAAGCAAAAACCTCCCTTTGCTCTGAACTTTGAGCGTCGTAACTTTGCAGATGTTGTTTATGTTCAAACAGCAACATTACACACTAACTACAGTTATAAAAGTGAAATCATAATCAACCACCCCTTTAAAGCCGACAAACTCCAACTCTTACCTCAGAGGAAGTTGCTGTAGTCCTTCCTGTGATGTCAGAGGTAGGGATGGGCAACGATTAATCGCGATTAATCGCATCCAAAATAAAAGTACATACATATATTATGTAAACACAAACTTTTATTTTGGATGCGATTAATCGCGATTAATCGTTGCCCATCCCTAGAGAGGTGCTCCTCGACAGGAAGTAGTATTATGATATAGTCACTGAGGGTCTGGGGTCAAAAGGCACAAATCATCTCATCGCTTGTGTGAGTCGCTCATCGCTTGCTGGTTTGTGCTTCATGTGACACTCGGGCTTCTACGTGTTGCAGTGCTTGTACGTCTTTTACAGCATAGCAGTGTTTTGTCTCTCCTGTTCGTCTGTGTTTCATGAATCCAAAGCTTTTAAACTGCAGATTTGCTTTGGAGATTCAAAGCAAACAGATTTGCCTTCATAATACACACTACTGTTAGAAAGGGAAAAGAAAGAAGGTAACACTCTTGTTCGGCAAGGATTGATCAAAAGTGAAGACGTTTATAATGAAGCAAAAAGTTCTGTTTCAAAGGATCCTGAAAATATATATGCATCACAGTTTCCTCAACACAACTGTTTTCAACATTGATAATATTTAGAAATAAAGCCTCATATTAGACTGAGTGATATGCGAAGGGTCATGTGACACTGAAGACTGGAGTAATGATGATAAATTCAGCTTTGACAACAGGAATAAATTACACTTCACTATATATTCACATAGAAAACAGATATTTTAAATTGTAATAATATTTCTCAATTTTACTGATTTTTCTGTATTTTTAATCAAATAAATGCCGCCTTGGTGAGCAAAAGAGACTTCTTAAATATTACAAAGTATTATTTGCACAGCAGTGTGTGTGTGTGTGTATAAGTTAGGGATAATGTCAACAGCATGTGCTTAATATCTATGAAAAATCAATTCTAGTTCAGCTTTTTTTAATAAATGAAAATTAATTAAATAAATTATGGTGGGGTTTCTCCTTTGGATTTTAGATAATTTTTCAAGGTGTCACAATTATGCACATATTTCACAGTATATGTAATAACACACCGTGTAGATCACTGCAATGGTGTGTGTTTGTGTTAATTTAATGCCATCTTATGTAATATGTATAGATGTATATTGCTTGAATTGAGATTTGATTGTCATTAACCATTCTGATTGCTTAACCTTTACAGCTTGTCAATGAAGACTCGTTTTCTTGCTTGTTAAATGCCTCGGATGCGTTTGGCTTTTAATTTCCCATGATAAAGACGAATGTTTAGATTTTAGTCTATAGTGTATTTTTGCTTTGTGCTCATCTATTTATTGCTATTTGCTATAAAATAGAAGCATTTAAAATGCAAAAGCTTTCTTCTTTTGAGAAGCGATTTTGTTTATGATGTTTTTCAGGGTTAATTCATTTTACATGATGGCAATCTAATTTATATTGTGTTAAACCTTGACAACAGAGACTTGTTTTCTCGATAATCGCGTCTTGTTTAAACTCTTCCTCATGATAACTCATTTCTCAGGCACATCGTCGTCTGCGGTCACATCACACTGGAGAGCGTCTCCAACTTCCTGAAAGACTTCCTACACAAGGACAGGGATGATGTCAATGTAGAAATAGTTTTTCTCCATAAGTAAGTATAACAGTGGACATGAATGGAGTAGTTCACTGCAAAAATGCTTTTCTTACTCAGTATTTTTGTCTTGTTTCCAGTCCAAATATATAAAAATCCTCAAATCAAGATTCATTTACTAAAATTGTAAGATGACATAAGATTTTAAGTCTTGTTTTCTGGGTAAATTAATCAAATTAAAAGTGAGCTAAATGATCTGCCAATGGGGTCAGAAAAATAAAATAGTTTCTGTTTGAATTAAGATTATAGTTTTCTGACCCCATTGTCAGATAATTTTGCTCATTTTAAGCAAAATAAATTAAATAAAATTATTATCAATTATTATTATTATTTAAAAATTAAATAATTGTACAAATGTTCAAATAATAATTATTTTGATTGTTTGCTTTTTATTATTATTGTTTTAATTATTATTATTATTATTATTACTGTTCACTTCTATTTATCTATATGTTTGTATATGTCTATTGCTTTGGCAATATTGTGCTATTTTACACATTCATGCCAATAAAGCTAATTTAAATTTAAGCATCAGCTCAATTTATTTATTTATTTATTTGACAGGGACAGTGTACATTAATTACACTGTAAAAAATATTGATGGTTTAACTTAAAAAAGCAAGTAACCTGGTTGCCTTAAAATTTTAAGTTCATTGAACTGGAAAAAAGTGAGTTAATACAATAAAGGAGAATGACTTAATCATCAGAAACTCAAAATAATAAGTTATCTCAACTAAATAAATTATTATAAAGGTTGATTTGACAAAAGAAAATATGTTGTGATAACAAATCTTGAAAATATTTTTTTACAGTGTAGCATTACTGCAAATGTACTAGAATTGGCCAAAAGGCTATTTTTCATCCATTGTCCCTGGAATTAATTTTGAATAATTCCCCCGGAAAACAGGACATAATATCTGATGTTATTACTCATCTAGTAAATGCCTCTTGATTTAAGAAATGTTTGATATCTGGACTGGAAACAATACAAAAATACTCTATTAAAGTGTAGCTCTCTTTTGTAGGCCGTATGTGTTTGTCTCACTGTGCTGTTGTGTGTGTGTGTTTGCAGTATTTCCCCTAATCTTGAGCTGGAAGCCTTATTCAAGAGACACTTCACACAAGTGGAGTTTTACCAGGGATCTGTTCTCAACCCTCATGATCTCGCTCGAGTGAAGGTACAGGATCTGTCCGGCTTTGGCCAACGCGGGGCTTTCATAGTCAGAGAGAATCTAAGTTTTAAAATTGGCTTACACTTTATTTCGATACTAACTACAAGTAACTGCATCTACTTGTCAACTAGCAGTCATTGGAGTATTAAAGGAGTAGTTTACTTTTTAAAAAAACCTTTAATAATTTACTCACCCCCGTGTCATCCAAGATGTCCTTGACTTTTTTTCTTCAGTCGAAAAGAAATGAAGGTGTTTGATGAAAACATTCCAGGATTTTCTCCATATAATGGACTTCAATGGGGTCCAAACAGTTCAAGGTCCAAAAGAGAGTTTCAGTGCAGCTTCAAAGGGCTTTAAACGACACCAGACGATGAATAAGGGTCTTATCAAGCGAAACGAGCGGCCATTTCAAAAATAAATACAAAAGTTTAAATTTAATAATCACAAATGCTTGCCTTGCTCTGTTCTGTGATTCGAACGAATCTTTTTTCGAGTCATTGGCGAAAATCTCATTTGGACCTTGAGCCGTTTGGACCCCATTGAAGTCCATTATATGGAGAAAATCCTGGAATGTTTTCATCAAAAACCTTAATTTCTTTTCGACTGAAGAAAGAAAGACGTGGACATCTTGGATGACATGGGGGTGAGTAAATTATCAGCAAAAGTTTTTTCTTTTTTTTAAAGTGAACTACTCCTTTAATAGACTGATTATTAATATCTGCTTACACTTTATTTTGATGCTCCCCAAAATACATTGAATATAACTACAACTGCATATACATAATAACTTATTATTTTTAGGGACGCACTATATATTGGCCACCATATCGGTATTGGCCATATATGTTTATGTTTTCGGCCTGGTAAGAAAATTTGGCTGATTTATTAAAGCTGATAAATAATGCATTATTTTCTTTAGCTGAGACACTTCAAATACATGATGGTTTTGAATTGCTTGAAATATGATTGAAATCACTTTGAATAGGACAATATAGTGTAGTGCAACATGCACAGCAAGTCTCTCATTATATCAGCTACATAAAAATTATATGGAGGACATCATTATAATTGTGTGATTGAGACATGGGACTCTTTGTTTTTGAAATCAAAAATGATATAAAAATTGGCCAATAAATTGGTTATCGGCTTTTAAATGTCAAGGAGTATCAACCAAAAAGTCTACGAATACATAATGCAAATACAAATGCATTTTTTTTATCATTTTCACTAAAGTTTCATGACTCCCAGAACATTTTGTTGTATGAATATTTATAAATGCATGGGCATGTCTATGTGCCTGATTTGAATGATTAGAGTTAAAAAAATATTTTTAACACACATAATCCTGCAAACATCAATTCTTTCGACCGATTATTTTACATCCTTTAAAGTTAATTCACTTTTTTAATCTTGTGTCTCATAGATTGAGTCGGCCGATGCCTGTCTGATCTTGGCCAATAAATACTGTGCAGATCCTGATGCAGAAGATGCGTCCAACATCATGAGGTGCGCAGTGTGTTTAAACCTCACATTCATCTCAAAAATCAACAACTCTTGATGGATTTCAGAAGGTTCTTGATTTGAAATGTTTTTTCTAGGGTGATATCCATTAAAAACTACCATCCAAAGATCCGCATTATCACACAGATGCTGCAGTACCACAATAAGGTGAGAGTTTCAACACTTTACACTACACATTTGGTTCACATTGTAATCCATATTTTGTACTATACATATTGTTTTCTGTATGGCACTTGCAATGTTATCCGTAACAGATCCTCTTATAATAGTTTCTTGTATCATTTCACACACTTAGAAAAACTGTTAAGGTTAACTCTAGGGTTCTTGAGTCAACTTTAAAGTTTCTATATAAGGAGGAAATGTCATACTTTCATGTTATTTCAACTTTTATTCTACTGATAAAGTATGTTTCTGGGCGGTTTAATTCATTATTAAACTTAATGAATTAATTAAAACTAAATACATGATGGAACCCTTAAAAGGTCCTGTATATGACAGAATTCTTTAAAAGAATAATTAGTTATTAACAATGTTGTGTGTCACTAATTACTAAGTAATTAGTTACTGTAATTTAATTACTTTTCCCTTGAAAATGTAAAGTAAGGGATTACTCTTCATTTATCTGTAATTTAATTACAGTTACTTCTGATGTAATTGAGGTAAATACTGTGTATAGATCAATCCGATCTCACAGCGATTCGTATGCATGTGTCTAAATATTACGACCGCACTCGTACAAATGAAATTCGTATGAATTATAGTAAAATATGTATGAAAAAAGTGTGAAATGTCTTGAGATCAGACATAAATCAGTGGGTTTAACATCAAAATGTATTGTGTGATGCTAAAAAGTATGTTTTTATAATGTAACCTTCTCCACCTTGGTATTATTCAGCTGGTTGAGATTGATATGGGATTTTGAAAGTAATTAAAAGTAATTAAATACTTTTTAAAGAGAGTAATTAGTACAGTAATCTAATTACACTGTTGAAGAGGTAATTAGTAACTAGTAACTTACCCAACACTGGTAATTAAACATGCAGTTACTTCTGAAACTACAGTAGGAATCACTTTAATCTTCCTGTTTGGTTTCATTAATGTTCGATATGGACTGAGAAGGGAGGTTTGGGTTTTCCTTTTTTAACTATGTAACATACAGTAGTACAACAAAGTCTTACTTCAGGGCTAGAAAAATCAATGAAATTAGCCCTTTAAAGAGAATACATTAAACCCTTTTAAAAGTCATGATTTTGGCTCTTCTTGAACAGGTTTTCCTGCTTGAGTGTCGATTATTCTCCTCATATTCTCCATTGTTGCGGCTCCTCTCGTCCCAGTCTGTCAGTAACGCTCTGTTTACTTCCTGTCTCTATGAAGCCCCTCCTTCTGAAAGCACACTGTGCTCTGATTGGTCGGCTGGAGCGGTGTGCTCTGATTGGTGTGTTTGGGAAATGTCCCGCCCCTTCCCATAACCGCCGGTTTAACACACTACTGACTAACTCAACCAGGCCCCGCCCCTTTATTCTGCGCATGAATTATTATAATGAGGAATATTGCGACGTGTTCCGGAAGAAACTCGAGACTACAATGGAGGCGTTTCAGGAGTTCAGAAACACTGACTCTGATATAGAGGAGAACTTTGAAACCTTTTTCATGCTCAAACGGCAGCATTATGTCACTTTCTGTCCTTGTGGTTTCCAGGCTCATCTTCTCAACATCCCGAGCTGGAACTGGAAGGAAGGTGATGACGCGATCTGCCTCGCCGAGCTCAAGCTGGGCTTCATCGCTCAGAGCTGCCTGGCACAGGGTCTGTCCACCATGCTGGCCAACCTGTTCTCCATGAGGTCCTACATCAAGGTCAGTCCACGTGTGGGCCAGTCGGACAACCCCGTCAGCTTTTACACACTGAGGATCAAACTCTCAACTTTCTCCTGCGTAGATTGAAGAAGACACATGGCAGAAGTATTATCTGGAGGGAGTGGCCAATGAAATGTACACGGAGTATCTGTCCAGTGCCTTCGTGGGTTTATCCTTCCCCACGGTCTGCGAGTAAGTATGACGTGTGCGGTTATGAAAACGAATTATTATAATAGTAAAGTCATCAAAACTATACAGATGGAAGTATGAGAATGATCTAGTGCAATTTAAACTGTTATATCTGAGCTTCTTTAACCAGTTAAAGGAGTAGTTCACTTTTAAAAACACTTTTGCTGATAATTTACTCGCCCCCATGCCACCAGTCGAAAAGAAATGAAGGTTTTTGATGAAAACATTCCAGGATTTTTCTCCATATAATGGACTTCAATGGGGACCAAACGGTTCAAGGTCCAAATGAGAGTTTCAGTGCAGCTTCAAAGGGCTTTAAACGACACCAGACTATGAATAAGGGTCTTATCTAGGACCCTTCGAGTCATGACTCGAAAAAAGATTTGTTTATTTTGATAAACGAGTTTGAACAGGAGAGTCACGAATGCTCATCACAGAACAGAGCAAGGCGAGCATTTGTGCTTATAAAACTTGACCTTTTTTATTTATTTTTTAAATGGCCGCTCGTTTTGCTTGATAAGACCCTTATTCATCGTCTGGTGTCGTTTAAAGCCCTTTGAAGCTGCGCTGAAACTCTCATTTGGACCTTGAACCGTTTGGTCCCCATTGAAGTCCATTATATGGAGAAAACCCCGAAATGTTTTCATCAAAAACCTTCATTTCTTTTCGACTGAAGAAAGAAAGACATGGACATCTTGGATGACATGGGGGTGAGTAAATTATCAGCAAAAGTTTTTTTTAAAGTGAACTACTCCTTTAAGTGTCACCCCGCTTTTTTTGAATATCCACGAAAATGCACATTTCGAACTTAAATGGTTGTAATTCAAGATTGCTTTGGAATATAGACGTCAGATTGGTCTCGTTTTAAAGGGAAGATTTTTGTAGAAATGAAATTTATTTTTATCGAGTTTATGGAAATGTACAATGTAAAAAAAATCATATTTTATATAAAATTTATATTTTTACAACCTTCGCGACTCTAAAACTGCAAAAAAAAAAATCGAAGCCAAAAATCTGAACAAGTTGTGTTTCAAATTTTAGGTTGATATCTCAGTAAATGAGCTTTCAGTGTGAGAGTGTTTGCAGTACCGAACGCTTCCACTAGGGCACAACCAGACTCCATCACTGCCCATATAAGGGCGCCTCCTTTTCCATACGTGTTTTGAGTGTTATTTCCACAATTTTCATACAATTTATGAAGTAGACATCCTATTTAGAAGTAATAAAAGAAGTTTGGTAGATTTTGATATGAATTCAACCTCTAATAAATAAAAAAGAACAAGTATAGGGGTGTAACAATATATCGTGCCACAATATATCGCAATACAAAAATGCAACAATACGTATCGTGGATAGTCCCCCCAAAATAAAAGTTACTGTGTGAGAAAATTCAAGTTTTCAGAGTTTTAGTGTAAGTAAGTATTACATTAAACTACTATATATAATGTTGATTATATGTATAATAATGCAATTTGTGGGTCCTGATAATGCCAAATATCTGATGTTACCAGTAAAAAGTGGCCGACATTACTTTATCTAGTCAGTGAAAGCGTGGAAGCATATTCATCTACAATAATTCAGTCATTTCAGCTTCAGATTTATGAATATTGTTTTTCTGGTGTCATCATTGTCCTTGGGAGTCCAAGCCTATTCATTTACACACACAATGTAATATCAAAATTAGCATTTTAATCAACAGCACATTTTTTTCTTAACCTTTTACCACATGTCTTGGAGTATCGCAATAAGAGTTCAGTATCGAATCGTGACATGAGGGTATCGTTACACCCCTGAGTATGTGCGTTATGGCTCGCCGCCGCATCACAAATGGTGAATTTTGTTTTTTCTTTATATTTAAAAAAAATTCAGACCTTTTTTTCTAAAATAATTGAATGGATGCAATCTTTTGAGCTCTTGGCATGAAACTACCCTTCTTTCATGTTTTCATGTTCATCACTATTTCAAAATAAAGGTCTGAACACACCTTTGGAGAATGAAAATATTCTTGTTGCAAAATGATAAATTACGGCTCCTGTGTAATTTACGGCTCAATCATTCACCGAATATGGAAACTAGAGATTGTAAGCTTTTCAAACGTTTTAAACAATGTAATGTATTTGGTGACACTTAACAGGTACAACCATTTTTTTTCAATTAAGCAGTCATTGCTTGAAACCTCATTGCTTGTGTCACTTATTTTTAACGTGCCTATTATTTCTCCGCAGACTCTGCTATGTGAAGCTGAAACTCCTGCTGATCGCGATCGAGTATAAATCAGACCAGAGAGAGAGCAGGTCGGTCTGAGCTTCATTAAAAACGTTCATAAGTGTACTGACAGTAGAGCTGCTCGATCAATCGGTTAAAGATCTCCATCTCGCGCAGTTATTATAAACAATACATTCAGATTAAATCAAACATTTTACAGCGATTAACGTTTTGTCATGTTATTTTAGTTTAGTTTAGTTGTCTGTTAAGAATCAGCATCTCAAGCAAAAAAAATCTTGATTCTCAATATATCCAGAATCGTGCAGCTCTAGACAACAATATATATATTTCTTTAAAGCGACATTGTTGACTCAAAAGATTAGCGTGTCGTCTCTAGTTCAGTCTTTATCCTGCATTTAGTGGCTTGTTGCTCACGTTGCTGCTGTTTGTGTGTTTGTTTCACACAGGGGTGGAAAATGGTATGAAATGATAAGGTTTCGTTTGGTGTGGTCACGTCATGCCAAATCCTCTTGAAAATGTACTCGTCATATATTAAAGCGTTGAGACAAAACTGCATATGTGTAGATTTTCAAGGGATACGTTCAGTTTCTGTACTTCTGGTCGAGCTGTGTGTGTGTGTGTGTGTGTGTGTGTGTGTAATGTACAGTATCTGCCACTGCCCTTCTCAACGTGTTTAATGCTTTTACTGTGAACGAATGGTTTATTTCCTGTAGTGTAAACATGCTAAATGTTTAAGGGGATATTTTTTTTACACGAAAATGAAACCTGTCATCATGATGAAGTCATTCCAAAACCGGATGGGTTTTTTCTTCCGTGAAAAACAAAAAGGAGATTTAAGGCACAATGTTCTTTTCCATGCAATCAAAATCAAAGGAGGCTGACACTGCAGGGCTCCAGACTAACGTTTTGCCTTGGTTGCACAAAATTTAGGTGCACTAAAATTTTTCCTCGTCTCACGTCGAATTTAACGCCACAATTTCAAGGTCGTCTTTTTATCACGCACCATATATTCATATATATTATGTAAATGCTTTTAAACAAAAATAAGATGTAGTTTTTTTAAGCACAATTATACTGTATATAAAAATATAAATCTTAAAAAAAAAAAAAAAGTGCTGTTTTTACATTGTTCAAGTTAGGGCAGGGTATTGACACAAAATTTCACAATTCTCAAGGAAAACAAATCTCAACTAATGCTGTTTGTAGCCCACTGTTCTATTGTAGCCCACTGTTTCATTACTAGGGTTGGGTATCGTTTGAATTTGAACGATTCTGATTCCGATTCCGATTCCTTGTTTCGATTCCGGTTCCTAAAGATTCTCGATTCTGATTCTTTTAAGAGGCAGGGTCAAAAAAGTTTAGCTAACCTTGCTAACCAACGGTCTTTCTGAAGGAAATACTCCTTTTGTCACAAATACTCCTTTTGTGACAAATTTTGCATTTTGCCGAGATTTCGTTATTTTTAGAAAAGTGAAGCCACACTTTGGATCGCCGACGTAAGCTACTCTTGTTCGACTCGCGCGGTTATGCCAACACTTCCGGTAGACGCTTCTTCGTTGGTGTTGTTCAGCGGTTTCTTCTTCCGCTCGGCGGACTGTGAATATCGAAACTAGGAATCGAAATTTGAACTTTTGAACGATTCCGGGAAAAACGAAAAGTTAGTCTCGGTTCCAATCGATACTCGATTCTCGATACCCAACCCTATTCATTACCCTTCTGCAATATTGAAGGTAAAAATGACCTGATTTGTACACAAACACTTAAATTACACTTTTACTTATTTTTATAATAATAATGTTATATGAAATATAAACATTTAAATGGTGGCTGCATAAAAACTTGTCAGATTTTTTTAAACAATATGCATTAAAAATTATATTGAATTTGTAATATGGTGCATATATTTGGCAAATTTTTCTAGCTAGCTACCGAGTTTATGGTCACTGGATATGTTTTACTATCTCCTTTTGTGGTGCATGGAAGAAAAGAAGAAAGACATGAAACATGATGACAGAAACGTCATTTTTGGGTGAACTATTCCATGCTTGCATGTTTTACCCGAATAAACTAATACTTTATGTTTGCATGATGCAAGAATCGTTCTGAAACGTTTAAAACAGTTTGTTTTAGTTCAGTGTCTCAATTGCCTTCAACTTACTTTTATTACAAAAATCTGCATTTTTAAATGCATGCCCTTGTAATCATTAAAACAAGATTTGAACGTATTCTCGGTTTGAAATCACTCTTTTGGATCAGTTTGTGATCTGTGTCTGAATATCTGATGGTTGTGTTTTTAATGCGTATTCATATTGTGGCATGAGCTGTCATGAACGCGTATGATTTGGAGGGCAGTTTTCAAAGCACATTCTGTGGTTTGTGAGCGTGTTTGTGTGTGTGTTTCCCCAGCACACTGATTAACCCGGGCAATCATGTGAAGATGCAGGAGGGAACGCTGGGCTTCTTCATCGCCAGTGATGCCAAAGAGGTGAAGAGGTGAGGAGGTCACCGCTGTTCTCTACAGATCCACATATACAGATTCATGCTTTGAGTAACATCATCTCTTTCCATTAGGGCACTTTTCTACTGTAAAGCTTGTCACGATGACATAACAGACGCAAAACGGATCAAGAAGTGTGGATGCAAACGGAGTAAGTTATCGGGGGTTATTCATTACCACGAGGAAATGTATTAAACGTTAGAATATCGTGCAAAAGTTCAGTAATTCAACTTAAAAGGTTAAACTATAGACTCATTACACGCAAAGTGAGATCTTTCAAGCCTTTATTTGTTATAATTTTGATGATTACAGATTATGAAAACCTTTTCACAATATTCTAATTTTGAATTTGGGGTTTTCATAAGCTGGAAGACATCAAAATTATAGCAAATAAAGGCTTGAAATATCTCACTTTGCATGTAATGAGTCTATATAATATATTAGGTTCACCTTTTAAGTTAAATTACTGAAATAAATGAACTTTTGGATGATATTCTAACTTTTCGAGTTTCACCTATAGGGTGTATTTCATATTGTTTCTCATTTTACATAATAAATAAATGTATTATTTTAAATGCAACTTTTATTAAGTTTTTTAATCAAATATAATCTTGAGATCTTAAACTAGATTTGTTGTGAGGATTTTACATTACAGTTTACCACAATTTTCCCCACAGCTGGCAAACCATGATTAAGATACATAACGGAAGAACATGTACTCTCTAGAAATCGTACGTGTATTTATGATTGAGTAAAGTCTCTAGCGAGGATTTTTCCTTTACGTTTTCTTCCCAAAATCACTGCACAGTGCACCGTCTGGCCTCATTATTGACCTCTCTGGCTTTTATCTCCACCTGATACTTTTTAAAACCCCTCAAAAAAATCTTTTTTAGTAACTGACACGTTTTCCCTTTTTCTCGCTGCCCTGGATCTGATCATTTCCCTCACCCTCTGATAGTGTTGTATTGTGAGTAATGACTGCCTTCATCTGTTAATGCAGATTGCTACTGTTAGCCTGCTGCATGTGTGAATGTAAAACTACATCTCCCATCAACCCACTGGCATCCATCATCAGCAGGAGACAGATTTACTTTTTACTTCAGGCTCCTAACAGTACTTGCGGATTATTCTGTAACCCAAAATGTTTTTGTTTTTAATTTTAAAAGAACAGATTTTTTTTTTTTTTTTTTTGTGATTTATGAGGTAAAGGTGCTTTGTATTATTTATTTTAAAGGATCAGTTCACTTCAGAATTAAAATTTCCTAATAATTTACTTACACCCAACGCCATCCAAGATGTTTTTGTCTTTCTTTCTTCAATCGAAAATAAATGAACGTTTTTGAATAAAACATTCCAGGATTTTTCTCCTTATAGTGCCTTCAATGGGGTCCAATGGTTTATAAAAAAGCTCGTATAGGAATAAGGAATCTAATTAAAAGTTTAATTAAAAATATATGAATTCTGAAGTGAACTAATCCTTTAAGAGGTAAAAAAAATATTCCTGTACTATACAGGAAGCGTTACAGTGAGCTCCTTTTCATTCACCTCCATGGTTCACCTGCATCTCAAAAATAGAGTATTCCCACGAATATAAAAAATAATTATAAACAGAATTAAAACCTTCTAAGCTGATACTTTGTCGTTGAAAAACACAACAGATTTTACTCTGAAGCAAAATTGTATATAAGTTGATAACAAAGATGATTTTCTGACGGTGTTCCTCAGGGCTCGGTACGTGGCCCGCTGTAGTTTCCAGATGTCCAGCTTCTGCTAGTGAAATAATTCTCCCATCCATTAACATGCTTCTCCTCCTCCTTTCCCCTCATCCACCCCATGACCCCAGACAAGAAGTCCAACTACAAGAGAATGCGTCTGGCATGTTGTGTAGCTTGCGGTGGGGCAGAACATGGCTGCTCGTGCATGTCAGACAGTGTGGCTAGTAACATGGAGGTTCTGCACCGTGGCTTCCCCCTCTCTCCCGTGTCTCTGTATGATAACACGACCACTTTACACTCCTGTAAGTGAACGCCTCCCCAGGTGGCACTTGTGCCGAGTGCCTTGTAGTCATCTGTGCCCGCCGCCTGTGTACTGTATGTGCCATCTGGCTGGTGCAGTGCCATGTTGTGAAGCCCATACAGTATGTGTGTGGACTCCTGCATGCAGTTTGTGTGAAATGTAACGATGCAGATCAGTAGTTTAGTTTTGTTATTCATTCAGTCTTCATTTTAATGTTTTATTTTGTGTTTTAAAAATAAAGTGTTTTAGTCTAATGATTTAGATTTGTGGAATTACTAACACTTACAGTATAGGAAGATGGTTATATAGGAGAGTTATACAGTATATGCTGTAAAAATGTTCAGTATATATGTAATTTATATGGTCAAAAGTTTGGAATCAGTATTTTTTTTTTTTTAAATAAGTAAATATTTTAAATATTTTTTTATTCTCTTTTGCTCATCAAGGCTGCATTTATTTGATTAAAAATTAGGGCTGTGCAAAAGTTAATTGCGATTAATCGCATCCAAAATAAAAGTCTGTGTTTACATAATATATTTGTGTGTGCTGTATATAATTATTTTGTATATATAAATACCTATGCATGCATGTATATATTTAAGAATTATTTGCGCTTAAATTCTGTATATATATATATATATATATATATATATATAATCTATATTATATAAATATTTTATATATGAATAACACATTTTCTTAAATATATACATGCATGTGTTTGTATTTATATATACAAAATAATTATATACAGCACTCACAAATATATTATGTAAACACAGACTTTTATTTTGGATGCGATTAATCACAATTAATTTTCGCACACTCCTATTAAAAATACAACAACAAAAACAAAACAGTAATATTGTTTAATATTATGACAATTTAAAATATATGTTTTCTATTTGAATACATTTTAAATTTATTCATCAAAGAATACTGAAAATCATTTTTTTTCAACATTGATAATAATAATCATGAAATCATCATATTAGAGTGATTTCTGAAGGATCAAACGTTTGATGGGTCGTCCTGTAGAGAGGAGGAAAGGACAGATGTGTTTTTGGGCTAACATTTCCTTGATGAGTTTGTGTAGGTTTTCTTTTCCATGGTGCTTCACTTATTTGCTTTTATTTAACATGTTAATTCATAGACGGTCAGTTCCACAGAGAAAACGCTCACGCTAGTGTGATTTATTTTATTGGCCTATTTCTTTAGTTTTCAGATTTAGTTACTCAAATGCATCATTTCATTGCTCATTAACTTTGTCTTTGTATTTTCTCAGCTAAAAGTAACTATAACGGATACATCAAATCAAGTAAGTCTCATGTGTTTCTTAAACTGCTGTTTCTTCCTCACTTCCTTCATTCATTCTTCTGCTCATATCCAAACCTCAGTGTGTATTACTCATAAAACAAACATTTAATGCGACTTGTTCTGGTGTATATACAGCAGTCCAAGATAGCACATAAAGTCATGCATAAATATAGTGATAGTGACAGCATGTGCTCAGAATAACCAGAGCTGGTGTAGTTATCGTTCATGCTGAGACAGGCCTTAAGTCTTTTGCTCATTGATAATATTTAGTGGATGTACGAAGGCCAAAAACAATCTGTGTATTTCCACTGATGCACTGCTCTCTCCCAGCACCAGGTGGCGCTGTTAAACTGCAATTATGATTATGTGGCGTTATAACTTTATAAATGGTTTGTTCTTCAGTGCATTAGATTTCATTCGTTTTCATTGTCTTAGTTTTTAGAATAATGCAGAATAATTCAGATAGCTTTAGTTTGGGAATGTCACCACTACCTGACAGATGTCAATAATAAATATTTTTTTTGTAATACAGATAATCAATATTTAAAAAAAAAAAATGCACTGGATTTAAATCTGGATTTTTTTTTTCTTATAAATAGCTGTATTTTCAAGTATAGCAAACAAAAATATTAGTTTCAAAACTATTTGACAACAGCACCTGACCTGTCTTTAATATTAATATTATATAAAAGAAATATATATATATATATATATATATATATTTCCCATAAAATTACTAAAGCTAAATATTCACTTTAAATTGAATAGATACTATTACAATAAGTAATAAAAAAATAAAATATATATTTCCCATAAAATTACTAAAGCTAAATATTCACTTTAAATTGAATAGATAATATTACAATAAGTAATAAAAAATAAAATATATATTTCCCATAAAATTACTAAAGCTAAATATTCCCTTTAAATTAAGATAATATTACAATAAGTAATAAAAAAAAAATATATATATATATATTTCCCATAAAATTACTAAAGCTAAATATTCACTTTAAATTGAATAGATGATATTACAATAAGTAATAAAAAATTATATATATATATATATATATATATATATATATTTCCCATAAAATTACTAAAGCTAAATATTCACTTTAAATTGAATAGATAATATTACAATAAGTAATAAAAAAAATTCTAAAATAAAAAACATTATATCAGTCATGCATTATGCATGCATTTTAAAAATGCCCAATGAAATCCATGTTATTTTAATTTCTAGATTTGGCTGATGGTCTCCTCTGCCTGATAATGAATGTTTCTTGACCGACAGTAAACGATGAGCTCAAGCCAACATTCCAGCCCCAGAACCCTAGAGCCACGCTAAGCCGAGGTGCGAGCGCAGTGAGAACAGTGAGAGCGCCCCCTGCTGTCCGGGTGCCGCTAGTTAATAACCGTAAAGGGAGTGTGCTGTCTCCCGCCGCCTCATACCTGCACAGACTCAGCCTGGCCAGCTCTAGAGACCTGTATCAGACGGGCACAGGCGCGGGCACAGGAGCGGGTCTGCATCGGGCCTGTAGTCTGCCTGTTAAATACAGATATCATTCCAGCTCCACCATCAGTAAGACTCGGCGTCAGTGTGCCAAATGCATGTGGACTAACAGAGTTCAGAAATGCTAAAACGCTCCTGTGTTGATTGTTGGAAAAATATGGGGGTTTTTTTGTGTTTTTTTTTTTTTCATTTGCTGTGTTTTTGAAGGCAGTTTAGTAGAGCTGGCCGCAAAAAATAAAACCAAAAACAAATGAATAATATTTTAAGCCACTCAAACGAAAATATGTGGAACAGAAATATGATTGCATCTTATTAAAATTAATGAATATTTAATAAAAATTCATTATAAAAATTGATAAACAAGTACAAAAAAATTGCCTTTTTCAAATATAAACTCAAACTGCACGGTGCATGTGAATTAAAAGCTAGACGGTGTTTTTCATATTTAAGAAAGATTACTTGCGAATCTAATAGATGAACTAAAATAAAACTGTAAAAGTTTTTAGGACATAATTATCTATTATTTAATTAAAAATGGGCTAAGAAATATTTATGGCACGGTGCGTTTCCTTCACCAGCCATTGGCAGATAGTTAGTTAATAGTATATGATATTATAAATGAATATTAGACTCTAGTGGAAAGCTGTGCATTTATCAGGGCATATGCATTTAAAAAGAGAGAGAGTGAAATAATCCATGTACTAATGTTGCTGTGTGTGAAACTAAATCTGGTAAAGGATTGTTAGTCAAATCTCCCACTGTTCCTCCTCTTTCCATACTCTTCATCCCTTCGTGTTGTGTGTGTATGAACGAGTGTTGTGTTGTCTCAAACTGTGGCTGGTGTTTCAGTAGTTGAGGAGGAACAGCAGTCGGCTCTGTCGCCCAAGAAGAAACAGCGCAACGGAGGGATGAGAACGTCGCCCAACTGCTCGCCAAAGATCAGGTGAGAGCACAAGCGTGGCTCTTCAATCAGCAACATAGCATTGCATTAGCCTACACCATAAAGCTATTACTTAACCAGCCAAGTCACTTAAGAACAAGTCAACTCCCCTTTTTGATAATTGACTTTAAAATGCACTATACAAACTTAAATGGTTGTAATTCAAGAATGCTTTGGAATATATACCCTTGTTTTAAAGAAAACAATCAGCAGATTATTACTGAAGTGAAAGCACTTCAAAAAATTAAAGTATGAAAAAGTTATCATTTACAGTAAATCAAATGTAATTTATTAATATATATTTTTTAATATTTTACAAAATATGTTTTACTATAAAATGAAAGCTATATATCTAACCAAGTTGTGTTCCAAATTTAAAGTTGATATCACAAATTTTGAAGTTCCCATGAGATTTTGTTTAGGCGTTATACCAAAAATAGCCACCGGGTGCCATTGAATTCCATTGAGTTTAATTGTATGCATTTTGCCATAACAAAATTAATAAATTTCTATCCAAATATCACTTCTATCACTAAATATGGAACCTTGAGACTCAGACCTTTCTGACAATATGTGTTTTGTCAAGATTAGAAAAGGTTTTGATAATAAATTATGAAAGATGATGCCCAAAAGGGGAGGGGCCTAATAAAAAATACCGTTTCTATGGTAATGCAACGTCCAATTTCAAAACGGTTTCCACAGGATGAATTCTGAGTTCGTAAGCTTTCAAATGATACCTAATTTATGATAACTACTAAAATATGTGATATAATAATAAAAAAAAAATATATATATATAATATATTATACTTTTTAGAGGACTTTTTACCTTACTTTTTAAAATATAATTTTATCTTTTTTTATTGACAAATACTAATTATGTTTTATTATGAACTTTTAGCACTAAAAACTTTTTATCCTGTCCGTCTGAATTACACATCCATTTATTGATTCTGATGGATGAAAGAGCTGCTAGTGAATTAATAAAAGCCATTAATATGAAATGCGAATAATATCATCTGAATAGTAACTCTTTATTATTAATTATTGTTATTTATTTCAAGCATACAATGAAAAGTGTACAATATGTCCAACATAAGACAATAATTGAAGAACACTGATGATCAAACAAAATAAAAAAATTCACAGTTTGTTAACGTTTAACAAAATGATTTACTGATTAATTTTGTGTCTCCGTTTATAGACGATTTGAACTTTTCAATGTTTGGTGGTTTGTTTATTTCAGGCACGACCCGTTGCTGGTCTCAGGACACGATCAAATGGAAACGATGGATGAGAACATAAAGAAATATGATTCTACAGGAATGTTTCACTGGTGTCCATCAAAAGACATAGAGAAAGTCCTCCTGGTAAGAGACAATCAGAACATTAGTGAAATTACATTTTAAAACTGTGTGTTTTCCAATATTTAGATGCCAGACCAGTGTTATAGTGTCATATTTTACATTATGTTATAGTATTTATTAATATTTTTAATTAGATTTTATTTGTACGTTTTCCATTTTAGTATTAGTAATTTTGTGTGGGTTTTTTTTTGTCAATTAAAATGTTAATAAATTTCATATATGTATAATAGACATTTTAATATTTTAAGACATTTGAAATATTTAGAGTAATTAAACGTAACAAAACGGACAAAGTAAGTAATTAAACGGACAAAATTGTATTTTTTTAAAAATTACTAAAAATATTTCTTAACTTATTTTTAGTAATTTAAAAAAAAAGTTGTCCGTTTAATTACTTACTTTGTCTGTTTTGTTACGTTTAATTACACTTCTGAGTAAATATTTCAGTTGGCAAGGCAACATTTGTCATTTTCATTTAGTTTTGTTGAAGAACTAAAATCAATAACACTAAAATTTAACTAAACCAATAAAAAAAACTGAATATGCATATTATATACTATATATATATATATATATATATATATATATATATATATATATTTTTTTTTTTTTTTTTTTTTTTAAGAAAAATATGCATATTCAGGGTTTTTTTTTTTTATTGGTTTAGTTAAAGTTCAGTGTTATTGATTTTAGTTCTTCAACAAAACTAAATGATTTTTGTACAAATGTTGCCTTGACAACTGAAATATTTACTCAGAAGAGTATAACTTAAGGTAAGTTTTAATCATTTTGAGTATTTTTGTCAAGTATCAATAACACTAAAATTTAACTAAACCAATAAAAAAAACCTGAATATGCATATATTAAACCGAAAAAAGTTCCATATATAAAATTACAAAAAAAAGTTTACAATATATATATATATATATATATATATATATATATATATATATATATATATGAAATAGACATTTTAATTGACATAAACTGACAAAAAATAACCACACAAAATTACTAATATTAAAATGGAAAACATACAAATAAAATCTAAAATCTACTTTTAGAACTTTTTTGTGTCTTTCAGTTTTCAACTAAATGAGAAATTTAACATTTATATTATGTTTTTGTTTTTTTATTCACTAGTTTTAGTTGTTACCGGTGTCAGACTAGTGTTTGTGAGATCACATCAGTGTGTACTTCTCTCTCAGACTCGGAGCGAGGCAGCGATGACGGTCTTGAGTGGTCACGTGGTGGTGTGTATATTCGGGGACGTGAAGTCGGCTCTGATTGGTCTGCGTAACCTGGTGATGCCTCTGAGAGCCAGTAACTTCCATTACCACGAGCTGAAGCCCATCGTGTTCGTGGGGTCTCTGGAGTACCTGAAGAGAGAGTGGGAGACGCTACACAACTTCCCCAAAGTCTCCATCTTGCCGGTGAGTGGCGTCTCTCTCTGTCGAACCAGTGTTGGCGCACGTCGGCGTGTTTCTGACGCCTGTCACTCGTTCAGGGCACTCCGTTGAGCCGGGCCGATCTGAGAGCCGTCAACATCAACTTGTGTGACATGTGCGTCATCCTGTCAGCCAATCAGAACAACATCGACGACGCCTCCCTGCAGGATAAGGAATGTATTCTGGCGTCTCTCAACATCAAGTCCATGCTGTTTGATGACAGTATTGGACTTCTGCAGGCCAACTCTCAAGGTAACACTTTATGTTTTGTTTTCCATTACTTATGTCTAATAAAATATAGATTTAAGATAGTGAGTTTATGCTTAATGCAAGAACAAGTTTCTTATTTTAAGCATAAATTCACTTTGTTTTCATACAAGACTTAATATCTTAAAGTGCCCCTGTTATGCTAATTTAAATGTAGAGTCTCCAACAACACGTTTGCATGCAGTCGAGGTCAAAAACACTTTAATTTTCCCATAATGCACTGCAGCATCAGCTCTTTTCTCTCAGCGTCTGAAACGCTTCATCTGCAGATTCAGTCTCTCTAAACCCCGCCTCTCTGAGAGCTGTTCTGATTGGTCCGCCGTGATTGGTCGGAATTGAAGTGCTCATTATCATATGTGAATCTCAGCTCAGTGACGATGGCGTGGGTTTTACTGTAAAACAGCGTCTCCTCGACGTGAACAACACGAGCCGAACTCTTCCAGTCACTACAGTGTTTGAGGGCGGAGCTAAGAGACGCTGCTCAGCCAATCAAGACCAGAGGCGGGCATTATGCAAATTAGTTACAAACCTATGCAGGTTCAGCAGGAAGTGAGACTGAAGACAAAAGACAAAATGTTTGCAGTGAAAGCCAAACAGACAGTCAGAAAGGAAGTGGTTTTGTTTGTAACTGATTTCTGTTGTGTTCCTGCTCCAGGTTTCACTCCTCCTGGAATGGATCGCTCCTCTCCGGAGAACAGTCCCGTTCACGGTCTGGTCCGACAGGCGTCCATAACCACAGGAGCAAACATTCCCATCATCACTGAGCTCGGTGAGACTCACATTTCAACCTTTCACACGCTCTCATTCATTAAAAATCTATCAAGAGGGACAACAAGCACATTTATAATGTTACAAAAGATTCTGTTTCAACTTTTTATTCATCAGAGAATCCTGAAAAATAAAATGCATCACATTTCCCAAAGAAAATGAGCTGTTTTCATCATTAATATTAATCAGTAGGGCTGGGTAATAAATAGCGATTTCTCGATATTAATCGATTCTCATTTTTACGAACCGATATCGATTGTTAAATCTCAAGAATCGATTAGTCATCCTGTTTCATTTGAATGAATGGATCATTGTATCGCGGCTGCGCGCATCCAAAAAATCTCAGTAATCTCTGTCCTTTGTTACTATTGATATGAAACAAAGTCTCAATTTTCAAATTACGTCCATTTTCTTTAGAAATTCAAAAACATAAATAGTGTTTTGTAGAAGCAGCAGCGCTGATCTCTCTAACGGCTTAATAATACCAGTCACAGCACCAAATAAACATGAATGAGCATCTGAAAGTGTGTTAAAGATACAGTACAACTTATCCAAATCCGGATCATGTCACATTGATTCGCTCAATCAGCGTTTCAACCGAGGAAAGACGTCAGTTAAACAGCTTGTAATCAATGTCATCGTCATATTTACCTCAGAAAACCCACATAAACTCGTTAGTCAGCTAGAAAAAATAACTCTACAGAGGAGCATTTTGCTAAATATATACACCATATTACATATGCATTATAATCTTAATGTTCTTCAATATTTAATGCATATTTGAATAAATCTGGCAAGTTTTTATGACAGCCACCATTTAAATGTTTATATTTCATATAATCTTCTTATTATAAAAATAAATAAAAGTGTAATTTAAGTGTTTGTATAGCTACTAAACAGTTCATTATTACCTTCATATTAGGCTAATGAAGCCTATAGGTTACAACTAGACTCCCATAGTTTACAGCATTAGTTAGAGATTTGATTTCCTTGAGAAAATTTGCCATTTATTGGAACTGATATCCAAAATAATCCATATTGAATCGAATCGAATCGCATTGTGAAATTTGTCTATACCCAGCCCTATTAATCAGTAATGTTTCTTGAGCATCAGATCATCATATTAGAGTGATTTGTGAAGGATCATGTGACACTGAAGACTGGAGTAATGATGCTGAAAATCACAGGAATAAATTACATATATATTGAAAATTCTAAATAGTAAAAAAAAACTGTTTTTATGGTATTTTAGATCAGATAAATGCAGCTTTATTTTTATTTTCTTAATCTGTAACACTTTGAGCAATACATTTGTTACAGGATTTATTAATCTATTAAATAATATAACCAGGTAAAACATTTAATTTGACTAATGTATTAACATTAACTAAGTATTTTCAGTTGTTACCAAATGGAGTCTGGGAAAAAGTTGCGCTTGCGTGTAAATGGCTGTTTTGGTAAGTTGAAGCTAGTGTGTCTGGTAACTAGCTGCTATGGTAACTGGTTGTTTTATGCTAATAGCTAAAACAGACAAGTTGCTGCCCCTGGTTTCTCTGAGCCAGGACAAGAGCAGCGGAAACAACATCCCAATGATAACTGAGCTGGGTAAGACCCGCTGACGGGCGGCTCACCGGACACTTCATTCTCATCCTTTAGACTTGATTCCTTTAGTTCTGTCAGTGCTTCAGTTTTCTTTTCATGCACTCTGTTGCATTCTGGGGGGTTTGGCATGAGCGCTGTGTGTGACTGTCGCATGCTGTGAATCCTGTGTGTGTGTGTTTTGTGTGGTGAGGTGCTGGTCCTTCCTGTCAAACTGCTTATCAATTATCTTTTAATGAATAATCCGTCACTCCGTTTCCGAGTCAGACGGGAAACACACGAGTTCGGGGTCCAAAATGAACTTCCTGTCGCTTCTGCCAATGAATTGACAATATTTTCTGGCAATAAGTGTTATTTACTGACCATGAAACTTTTAATATACAGTATATATAAAATATAGACTTGTTTTATCAGACTCATCCATTAATACACATCATGTTGCTTCAAGAAGGTCTGGATAAGATAAGCTTTATTGTTCTTCTATGCTATTATTATTACCATTTTGTTTTTAATAAAGTTCTGTTTTACTCACATTTTCCTGATAGTAATGTAACAGATTGCTTAAGTAACACAGACGGTGGTAAAAATAATCATTTTATTCATTTAAATCAACTAAAAGGCAGTTCATCAAATGCAAATAAAAATAATTATGTTACATTTATAAATTTAATCTAAAATTGCTGACTTAAATTGTGACTGAGAATTCGTATTTGGGAGGATTGTCATAAAAAGAAAAAAAAAAACATCTTTGCAATATGTATTTTAAATGTGTTTTTTATTCTAGTTTAATTTTGTTGTGAAACATGACTCATAATCTATGATCTGACTTATTTTTGGCAGGTTTTATCATTAGTTCTGAAGGTGTGGAGAAAAACATTTACTAGACGGTATTCATTGTGGTTGTTTTATAAGCTGTTGTTCTTCTAATAAAGTTCTTATTAAATCTACCAACCACTGCACAAAAGTTACTCCAAAAAGTGTTCATTTTTGACCCTGTGTTGTCCTGTTAATTCTTGTGAATGTTCTTTAATAATAATCCTCACTTAAATACAGTAATTACATTCCTAACAATCAGTGTGTGTGTGTGTGTGTCTGCAGTGAACGACTCAAACGTCCAGTTTCTGGACCAGGATGATGACGACGACCCCGACACAGAGCTGTATCTCACACAACCCTTCGCCTGTGGAACGGCGTTTGCCGTCAGTGTGTTGGATTCATTAATGAGTGCTGTAAGTCTCACTGAAAACACTGACGTCAGACCTCAAGCTCTGTCCTGCGTCTTTAAAGGGACAGTTCACCCAAAAATGAAAATTAGCCCATGATTTACTCACCCCCAGGCCATCCCAGGTGTATATGACATTCTTCTTTCAGACGATTACACTATAAGTAATATTAAAAATGTCCTGGCTCTTCTGACCATTATAATGGCAGTGAATAGCTTTTTCTGTTTTGAGGTCCATAAAAGTGCATCTATCCATGATAAAAGTGCATCTATCCATCATAAAAGTGCATCTATCCATCATAAAAGTGCATCTGTCCATCATAAAAGTGCATCTATCCATCATAAAAGTGCATCTATCCAACATAAAAGTGCATCTATCCATCATAAAAGTGCATCTATCCAACATAAAAGTGCATCTATCCATCATAAAAGTGCATCTATCCAACATAAAAGTGCATCTATCCATCATAAAAGTGCATCTATCCAACATAAAAGTGCATCTATCCATCATAAAAGTGCATCTGTCCATGATAAAAGTGCATCTATCCATCATAAAAGTGCATCCGTCATAAAAGTGCATCTGTCATGATAAAAGTGCATCTGTCCATCATAAAAGTGCATCCATCCATCATAAAAGTGTATCTATCCATTATAAAAGTGCATCTGTCCATCATAAAAGTGCATCTATCCATCATAAAAGTGCATCCATCCATCATAAAAGTGTATCTATCCATTATAAAAGTGCATCTGTCCATCATAAAAGTGCATCTATCCATTATAAAAGTGCATCTGTCCATGATAAAAGTGCATCTGTCCATCATAAAAGTGCATCTGTCCATCATAAAAGTGCATCCGTCATAAAAGTGCATCTGTCATGATAAAAGTGCATCTATCCATCATAAAAGTGCATCTATCCATCATAAAAGTGCATCTATCCATCATAAAAGTGCATCTATCCATCATGAAAGTTTATGTATCCATCATAAAATTATATTTATCCGTCATAAAAGTGCATCTATCCATGATATAAGTGCATCCAGTCATAAAAGTGCATCTATCTATCTATCTATCTATCTATCTATCTATCTATCTATCTATCTATCTATCTATCTATCTATCTATCTATCTATCTATCTATCTATCTATCTATCTATCATAAAAGTGCATCTATCCATCATAATCATAATCTATCCATGCACTTTTATGATGGACAGATGCACTTTTATAATGGATAGATGCACTTTGAAGATGGATAGATGCACTTTTATGATAGATGCACTTTTATGATGGACAGATGCACTTTTATGATGGACAGATGCACTTTTATGATGGACGGATGCACTTTTATGATGGATAGATGCACTTTTAAGATGGATAGATGCACTTTTATGATGGACAGATGCACTTTTATGATGGATAGATGCACTTTTATGATGGATGGATGCACTTTTAAGATGGATAGATGCACTTTTATGATGGACAGATGCACTTTTATGATGGACAGATGCACTTTTATGATGGATAGATGCACTTTTATGATGGATAGATGCACTTTTATGGACTTAAAAAAAGAAACAGCTATTCACTGCCATTATAATGGTCAGAAGAGCCAGGATATATATATATTTTTTTATAAAACTCTGATTGTATTCGTCTGAAAGAAGAATGTCATATACACCTGAGATGACCTGAGGGAGAGTAAATCACGGGCTAATTTTCATTTCTGGATGATTTTAAACATGACGTCCCTTTAATGCTTCCGTATATCTTTCGCTCTCAGACGTACTTCAATGACAATATCCTGACTCTGATCCGGACGCTGGTGACGGGAGGCGCCACACCGGAGCTGGAGGGTTTGCTGGCGGAGGAGAACGCTCTGCGAGGAGGTTACAGCACTCCTCAAACTCTGGCCAACCGAGACCGGTGCCGGGTCGCTCAGCTGGCGCTGTATGACGGACCCTTCGCTGACCTGGGGGTGAGACGCCTTCAGTTTTAGTCATGTTTATATGACATGCATTGTCTTAGAACAGTGGATGAACACATGAAATGTCAGTAGCTGTGTTTCCAGCCATATATTTTTGTGCAAACGCTGGATGGAAATGCCAAGATGGGCATAAATTGATCGGCCGTCTGACGGTTCCTCGATCGCGTATCGTATGCATTTTTTTATTTTTGTTATTTTTATGTACAGCATTGTGGTTTTTGAGCCTTCAACAATAAAGTTGAGTTAAAGTCTACAAATGTGCGTATGTATATGCTTAATTAAGGTGGATGATTTTTTTATCCAATCAAAAGACACACGGATAAGCTATGATAAAACACATTTACCCAATAAATCCCTCGCTGAGCAACACAAAGTTCGCATCAGAGGATGTGATTGGATGTCTGGAGGCTTGATGGTAAAATACTAGAACTGTTCCTCTAGCAGTTTAGTAGCACCATATAATGTGTTTGTTTTTTTGTTTTTCAGGATGGTGGATGTTATGGGGATTTATTCTGTAAAGCATTAAAGACGTACAACATGTTGTGTTTTGGGATCTACCGTTTAAGAGACGCACACCTGGGATCACCCAGTCAGTGCACCAAACGGTGAGTGAACACACACATCTAAAACACAAAAAATATTGTGAAATATTATTTAAATGTAAAATATCTGTTTTCTATGTGAATATATAGTAAAGTGTCATTTATTCCTGTGATTTTCAGCATCATTACTCCAGTATTCAGTCACATGATCCTTCAGAAATCACTCTAATATGATGGTCTGATTCTCAAGAAACATTTAGGATTATTATCAATGTTAAAAACAGTTGCGCTGCTTCATATTTTCGTGTTTTTCAAGCTCTCAGCTGGACAAAATACCATCATATGTAGTCTACACACACAACAAGCGCATTTGTCCCAGAACACACCATTGTTTTGGATGGAACAGGTAATAAAAACCGACCAATCAGGCTAAGGACTAAATGTCAACTTAAAGATTCATAAAATAAATGAACGATACATGTTACAAACATAAAAATATAAAGGTTGACGATTGAAAATTACTAATAAAGTCTACATATCTTTATTGAACAAAATATAAATAGTGCAGAATTTGAAAATATTCACAAATGTAATCATTTTCAGCTTTTTATCAGATGTTTTATCAGATGAAATTTAGTCTGGACTAAACGAGCCAAGCGAACTGAACTACAAGTGTGAACGCACTACATGTCAGCTATCTCAGAGTATTAGCAGACTGTTTGTTTGGGTTCAGGTTTGAGGAATAGGTTGGCATGTACAGTAGATGCAACAGGGGACCATCAAATAATATTACAAACAGATTTTTTGTAAAAAATTTAATGCTTCCTTGCTGAATAAAAGTAATCATTTCTTTCAAAATTTTTACTTATATGAGCAAGTTATTGTAGATTCCTTTCTTCACTCACTCGTTTAACTGTCATCAGTGGTGTGTGAACGTTTGTTGCTCTTGTTACAGATACGTGATCACGAACCCTCCGTACGACTTTGAGCTGGTGCCTACAGATCTCATCTTCTGCCTGATGCAATTCGACCACAACGCCGGCCAGACCCGCGCCAACCTGTCCACCAACTCCACCAACTTCCCCGGCAAGAAGAGCCCGTCGGGCCAGTCCATCCCATCATCCACTCGACCGGGCCGGAGCCGGAGCCGGGACCAGCGGGACAAACAGAAGTACGTTCCTCTGTAAGCGTTTGAGCTGTGCCTGTTTGAGCGTGAGGTTCTGGCGCCATGTGACGTCACGGACTCATCATCACATGGTTCGGTATATCCAAACGCAAATTACGGACTTTATTTTTTTACTTCAGACGTATCAAATGTTTACTTGGCTTTATAGATGTTGCATCTGTATAAAGCACCGGCCACCGTTTACACGAGAAACCATGTTTTTGTTGGATGATTAGTTTGTCTTTCACGGGTAACACTGTGTCGGGTCAGTTCATCAGTTTTTTGCACTTTAACTGCACTTTAACCATAGACTCTCACACACCTGACCCGACGAGTACTCGTGTGACTCTCACACACCTGACCTGACGAGTACTCGTGTGACTCACACACCTGACCCGACGAGTGCTTGTATGACCCTCACACACCTGACCTGACGAGTACTCGTGTGACTCACACACACCTGACCTGACGAGTACTCGTGTGACTCTCACACACCTGACCTGACGAGTACTCGTGTGACTCTCACACACCTGACCCGACGAGTACTCGTGTGACTCTCACACACCTGACCTGACGAGTACTCGTGTGACTCTCACACACCTGACCTGACGAGTACTCGTGTGACTCTCACACACCTGACCTGACGAGTACTCGTTTGACTCTCACACACCTGACCTGACGAGTACTCGTGTGACTCTCACACACCTGACCTGACGAGTACTCGTGTGACTCTCACACACCTGACCTGACGAGTACTCGTGTGACTCTCACACCTGACCTGACGAGTACTCGTGTGACTCTCACACACCTGACCTGACGAGTACTCGTGTGACTCTCACACACCTGACCCGACGAGTACTCGTGTGACTCTCACACACCTGACCTGACGAGTACTCGTGTGACTCTCACACACCTGACCTGACGAGTACTCGTGTGACTCAAACACCTGACCTGACGAGTACTTGTGTGACTCTCACACACCTGACCCGACGAGTACTCGTGTGACTCAAACACCTGACCTGACGAGTACTCGTGCGACTCACACACACCTGACCTGACGAGTACTCGTGTGACTCTCACACACCTGACCTGACGAGTACTCGTGTGACTCACACACCTGACCCGACGAGTACTCGTGTGACTCTCACACACCTGACCTGACGAGTACTCGTGTGACTCTCACACACCTGACCTGACGAGTACTCGTGTGACTCTCACACACCTGACCCGACGAGTACTCGTGTGACTCACACACCTGACCCGACGAGTACTCGTGTGACTCAAACACCTGACCTGACGAGTACTCGTGTGACTCTCACACACCTGACCTGACGAGTACTCGTGTGACTCACACACACCTGACCCGACGAGTACTCGTGTGACTCAAACACCTGACCTGACGAGTACTTGTGTGACTCAAACACCTGACCTGACGAGTACTCGTGTGACTCTCACACACCTGACCTGACGAGTACTCGTGTGACTCTCACACACCTGACCCGACGAGTACTCGTGTGACTCACACACACCTGACCTGACGAGTACTTGTGTGACTCAAACACCTGACCTGACGAGTACTCGTGTGACTCTCACACCTGACCCGACGAGTACTCGTGTGACTCACACACACCTGACCTGACGAGTACTTGTGTGACTCAAACACCTGACCTGACGAGTACTCGTGTGACTCTCACACCTGACCCGACGAGTACTCGTGTGACTCTCACACACCTGACCCGACGAGTACTCGTGTGACTCACACACACCTGACCTGACGAGTACTTGTGTGACTCAAACACCTGACCTGACGAGTACTCGTGTGACTCTCACACACCTGACCTGACGAGTACTCGTGCGACTCACACACACCTGACCTGACGAGTACTCGTGTGACTCTCACACACCTGACCTGACGAGTACTCGTGTGACTCACACACACCTGACCCGACGAGTACTCGTGTGACTCACACACACCTGACCTGACGAGTACTCGTGCGACTCACACACACCTGACCTGACGAGTACTCGTGTGACTCACACACACCTGACCCGACGAGTACTCGTGTGACTCACACACACCTGACCTGACGAGTACTTGTGTGACTCAAACACCTGACCTGACGAGTACTCGTGTGACTCTCACACACCTGACCTGACGAGTACTCGTGTGACTCACACACCTGACCTGACGAGTACTCGTGTGACTCTCACACACCTGACCCGACGAGTACTCGTGTGACTCACACACACCTGACCTGACGAGTACTCGTGCGACTCACACACACCTGACCTGACGAGTACTCGTGTGACTCACACACACCTGACCCGACGAGTACTCGTGTGACTCACACACACCTGACCTGACGAGTACTTGTGTGACTCAAACACCTGACCTGACGAGTACTCGTGTGACTCTCACACACCTGACCTGACGAGTACTCGTGTGACTCACACACCTGACCTGACGAGTACTCGTGTGACTCTCACACACCTGACCCGACGAGTACTCGTGTGACTCTCACACACCTGACCTGACGAGTACTTGTGTGACTCACACACACCTGACCTGACGAGTACTCATGTGACTCACACACCTGACCTGACGAGTACTCGTGCGACTCACACACACCTGACCTGACGAGTACTCGTGTGACTCACACACACCTGACCCGACGAGTACTCGTGTGACTCACACACACCTGACCTGACGAGTACTCGTGTGACTCACACACACCTGACCTGACGAGTACTTGTGTGACTCAAACACCTGACCTGACGAGTACTCGTGTGACTCTCACACACCTGACCTGACGAGTACTCGTGTGACTCACACACCTGACCTGACGAGTACTCGTGTGACTCTCACACACCTGACCTGACGAGTACTCGTGTGACTCTCACACACCTGACCTGACGAGTACTCGTGCGACTCACACACCTGACCTGACGAGTACTCGTGTGACTCTCACACACCTGACCCGACGAGTACTCGTGTGACTCTCACACACCTGACCTGACGAGTACTCGTGTGACTCTCACACACCTGACCTGACGAGTACTCGTGTGACTCTCACACACCTGACCTGACGAGTACTCGTGTGACTCTCACACACCTGACCCGACGAGTACTCGTGTGACTCTCACACCTGACCTGACGAGTACTCGTGTGACTCTCACACACCTGACCTGACGAGTACTCGTGTGACTCACACACACCTGACCTGACGAGTACTCGTGTGACTCACACACCTGACCTGACGAGTACTCGTGTGACTCTCACACCTGACCTGACGAGTACTCGTGTGACTCTCACACCTGACCTGACGAGTGCTTGTGTGCTTCATGAACGCGTGACGCCTTCGTGCTTCTACATCCTAATGTCCCGCCTCAGATTACCCCATACAGTGGGCTCCAAACATCTGACGCTTTGTGTTTTTGTTAAAAAATGATACATTATATTAAAATATTACAAGTCAATAAAAAATCATTTATTATTTAAAGTGGTCATATAATACTAAGTTAATTTGATTCTTCGGGGTCTAAATGGAAAGTTTGTAAAATACTTTAATTAAAAATTCTCATTAGTATTTTAAGAAAACACTAATTTTAGTCTTGCAATAGTAAAAAATCTGTTTAATTCAATAAATTTCAGATCCGTAAAATAAATCATCAATACATATTACAAATATAAAAATATAAAGATTGATGAATGAAAAATTACTAACAAAGTCTACATATCTTCATTGAATTTTTTTCATACAGGGTATATATACTGTAAATAGTGCAGAATTTGAAAATATTATTCGAAAATGTACGATTTTTTCAGCGTTTCCTCAGATGTTTGGACTCACTGTAATGTATTCATACATGAATAAACTGTATGTGCTCATAAAGAATGTTAGTTTTTTTCAAATGCTTTTATTTTCGATTCACTGCCTTCTTGAGACGACGGTCGATGATCAGCCTTGACAGAAACGCAGAGCATCTGCATGAAGACGTGCGTTTACGATAGACGTTTGCCGCCGTGAAACTGGGAAAATGTCACTCGTGATTCCTGAGCAGGTTTTACAGCCGGGTTAGTGACAGGGTAATTGTGATTTAAAAACCCAAACCTGATGGACACACACTGAGGAATGACTCTCTCACTGATCATTGGTTGGACAGACTGGACGTCTCGAGCTTTATTCCCACGGATGATGCTCATGCTCAGATGTATCTGTGCTATTAATAGGTAGCGCTTTTGACAAATGTTTTATTTTCCACTTTCAATATTTCTAAGGCTGTTAAACACTTTTGGACTGAACTTGATGTCCTGTTTGGTTGGTACAACCTAATATCTAAAAATGCTGCGATGTTTTTGTAAAGAAGCAAGCGGGACGTTTGTTTGCTGTCTCTGTTTAACCCACGTTCATCGCTATAGTCACATGCTCACACCAAAGTTTTGATTCTCTGAATATCAACTGTAAGGGATTTTTCTTATATGATTACTAGTGTATGCGACATCTTAAACATAATAATAAAAAAAATTTCTGTATTAATGATGTGAAGTCTTTGCTTTTAAAACTCTTTGAGCATTTACTTTTGCGTCTCAGAACCAGACATTTGAAATGATTTTTTACGCAAGCACAAATGCATTTTTTAAACATATATATATAGTAGGGCTGATTAATCGCATCCAAAATAAAAGCTTACATAACTTTGATATTATGTGTTTACATAATATATGTGGGTGCACTGTGTATAATTATTTTGTATATATACAAGTACACACATGCATGTATATTTAAGAAAATATATGATTTATATATAAAATATTTATATATAATATTAATTATATATAAATCTATATACAGTATATGCATGAAAATATTTCTTAAATATATACAAGCATGTTTATATACAAAATAATTATACACAGTGCACCCACATATATTATGTAAACACAAACTTTTATTTTGGATGCGATTAATCAGCCCTACTGTATATATACATACATACATACATACATATGCATAAGATGATTGAGTTGCATCAAAGAATCAGGATGTTTCCACTTACACCATTTACCTTTACCTTTCTTTACCTAAAGTGCGCCCAGGACGAATAGAGCGGTCTCAGGTATGGAAATAAATGCATGTCATTACTGCAACATCTCCCATAATTCAGATGTTATGAGCTGAAAACCCGTGCATTCAAACCGTCTCGCCGGCATTAACCCTTTGCTTTCTAACTGAAAGTAAAGCCGCTTGTTCTGGCCGTTCTGAAGGTCATCTGTGCAGTGCATGCGTCTTCTCTAGATCAGGAGATCTGCTCTCCTTCATTAGTTGTGCTTCACCATGGTGAGCGTCTGTAGAGGCGGAGCTAGTGCCTGTAGTCCTGTAGTTCATTCTTCCTATGTACTGTAGTTTGCATGGTTTTCATTTCCAAACATATGAGCATGATTACAATGAAATCATTTTAAAAGGTCCTTACATCGCAAATTATCTCAAATGCCTTCATCATAATGTAAAAAACCAGTCATATATTTGCACTAAAAAATCAAAGATATTCCTACATAATATTGCTGATTATTTTTCTTCAAATATTCCAAAAAGTCCCTACAATGCAAATTATATTGTTATTTTTTTTTACAATTAAACAATTAAAAAAGTAGTCCCACACAGATAAGTACAAGCTCAAGAAATCCTCCAAAATATTATATTAAATATTCATGAAGTCGCTGTAGAAACGACTCACTAAATTCAAACTAAATTGTATTTTGTATTGATAAGTGCACTGGAAAAATAAAAGTTCAAGAAGTCCTACAGAATATTATTATTTTTTATTCTAGTATTATAAATGTCCAAGAAAATCAGCAATATTGTGAGTCACTGCAGGAACTGCTCTTAATTTGGCTTTTTTATTGTAACCAAATATGATGTTTTCATAGATAAATACATGATCAAGAAATCTTATAAAATAATGGTGATTTCTCTAGCTAGTCCAAGACCAAAAAAAGGGTCCATTTCGTCCTTGGGCCGTAGGCAAACGGACGCGGGTTGGCGGACAACTCAATATCTCAATATATCAGGTCTGGAAGGGTCTAGAGCCTCCATTTTTGCACTCAGGTCTAAGTCTCGTGGCCCTCTATCATAATCCAGAGTTTTGAGAAGATTGGAGAAACTCAAAATTTCAACTTGAACAGTGGTACCAAAAATGGAGGCTCTAGACCCTTCCAGAGCTGAGATATTGAGATCCCATGTAGCATTTATGCCATTATAAAAATAGTGGGTTTGCAGACAGTGGAATTATGGGATGGCGCTTGGTGCCACAGACTCAGGGGGCCTCCCTCAGCGCAGTAAAATAGTTTTTACCATGACAGGAACTTTAAAGGAGTAGTTCACTTTTAAAAAAACTTTTGCTGATAATTTACTCGCCCCCGTGTCATCCAAGATGTCCACGTCTTTCTTTCCTCAGTCGAAAAGAAATGAAGGTTTTAGATGAAAACATTCCAGGATTTTCTCCATATAATGGACTTCAATGGGGTCCAAACGGTTCAAGATCCAAATGAGAGTTTCAGTGCAGCTTCAAATGTCTTTAAACGACACCAGACGATGAATAAGGGTCTTATCATGCGAAACGAGCGGATATTTCAAAACTTATTCCAAAAATGTAACTTTTCTAAGGACAAATGCAGCCTTGCTCTATTCTGTGAGACGCGTTTGTAACGTCACGTAATACGTAATTACGTTCAAAATTACGGAAGTACAGAATCAAAATCGTCCGACATCGTTGTTTTACCTTTTAATTCCTTTTTTTGTAAACGGCGTTTGAGTTAGTTTGCACGTTCAACCTATGCGTTCAACTTGTAAACACTGACTCTGTACTTCCGGCTACGTCGCCCGTGACCTTTTGAACATAATTACGTACTACGTGACGTTACAAACGCGCCTCACAGAATAGAGCAAGGCTAGCATTTGTCCTTAGAAAAGTTACATTTTTGGAATAAGTTTTGAAATAACCGCTCGTTTTGCATGATAAGACCCTTATTCATCGTCTGGTGTCGTTTAAAGACATTTGAAGCTGCATCTGAAACTCTTTTGGACCTTGAACCGTTTGGACCCCATTGAAGTCCATTATATGGAGAAAATCCTGGAATGTTTTTTATCAAAAACCTTCATTTCTTTTCGACTGAGGAAAGAAAGACGTGGACATCTTGGATGACATGGGGGCGAGAAAATTATCAGCAAAAGTTTTTTCAAAAGTGAACTACTCCTTTAATTAAAATGTCCAAAAAATACACTACCACTCTGTGTGAGTTTCTTTCTGAACACAAAAGAAGATATTTTTAAGAATGTTGGAAACCAAACATTTGACGGCACCCAACCAGCAACTGTCCGATTCAAAATATCTTCTTGTGTGTTCAGACAGAAACTCACACAGTGCTGGAACAACATGAGTGAGTAAATGATGCCAGGAGCTTCATTTTTGGGTGAACTGTCCCTTTAAATCATTCCCTTTTGCTTCAGCTGTTCGTCTCGAGACATCGCATAAGCACGCGGTGAAGTGAAGCCGTCCGTCTGAATGCAACATGCACATTTCAAAACTCAACAATGCACGAGAATATGCATAGCTGAACGTGTGTGTGTGTGTGTGTGTAGAGCATGCTTCCGGCCGTAATGATGTCCATCATTCTGCAGACAGAAACTGGTACACCGATGAACCCGACAACAGCTTCCCCAGGAACACACAACTCAAACACACCAACACACACGCAGCCAATCAGATCAATCAGTACAAATCCACCAGCACCATCATCCAGCCAATCAGAGAAGTGGAGGAGCCGTGAGACGATCGCCGGATCACGGACACGCTGAATGTGAACGGCTATGAATGTGTGTGTTATTGCTCATCCACAGACTGTCTATATTAGATTGTGTGCACTCGTTATTTTTCCCTGCTCTCGTCGACTTGAATAAACCGCTAGACCTTATTCAGAGCGGCGCCATCGACTCGAAACCGACCAGGATCGTTTCTCAAATGTGTGTACGTGTGATTCAGGTATTAATGATCTTGATCTGCATCAGAGAATGTCTAATTAAAGAGAATTCCGGGTTCTGGACTGGCTGCAGTAACGCGTCTCTGTCCATGCGGGGGCGCTCGCGGTCGAGTGCAGAATGAATGGGAGTCAGAAATCCACTTTTCTCAGGATGTAATTTTTTGTCAAGTAATTTGAAAGTTGCATTCAAAAGGGAGGGCTAAGAAAATACACTTGCATTTTTAAGTTCACTTATCTGTTCTAAAAATCCGTGATGTCACACAATAGCAGAATGCTAGCGTGATCCAGCCAACAACGGCCTAACCTGTAAGACATCAAAAGGACATAAGTACTCGTTCATTCGACTTTTGGCCTATAATCTATATTGAACTCGCAGAATCAACAATAAAATCTATGTTAATTTAACGACAAGCAGGTGAAAGAGACACATTTAGCCGTTTAGCCCCATAGACTCGCATTCATTCTGCTCTCGCTCATGATCACCTCCAGTGGAATTCTAATGGAACTGCAACCAGGATGATACACAACGGGGCTAATAGGAAGTGCCAAGGCAGTTCCAGTTTCCAGTGTTGGTTTCAGGCTCTCTGCCCGCAGGAAAACACGTTCCACATCAGAGACGTGTTCTGGACTTTAGCGAACACACACACACACACACACACACACTAAGTTCAAATATGTTTCATAAAATGAGGCCCACCGTGTTTATAAAGCTAGATCACATCATCTTCCTCAACTCAGTTTGTTTGTCCGCTGAAATCTCTCGGAAAGCTTTCAAAATCAAAGATGGCGCTGCCGTGAATAAGGGCTTATTCATTTATGCATAGATTGTCCTCTGGGTTTGGACATAATATAGACGTACACTTGAAGAAGAGAAGAGTGTAGAATGTACTACATTTACTGCAGATGACAGAAATCTCTTCTAAATATAATGTAGAAATAATTGATTGGTTAATAGGCACATCATGGGATTTACATCACTCTATTTGCAACTGACATGTAGTTCGTTCTTCAAGCCGAAGAGCTCGGATGTGTGATGTGGTCACATGATTGGGCATGGATCATGTGATTGGGGACAGGTCGCGTAGAGTGGGCATGGGTCATGTGATTGGGCAAAGGTCACGTTGAACAGGCACGGGTCATGTGATTGGGCACGGGTCATGTGATTGGGCATGGGTCATGTGATTAGGCACGGGTCATGTGATTGGGTACAGGTCGCGTAGAGCGGGCACGGGTCCTCCCTCGGTCCGGGTCTCTGTCCGGCACCAGAACCCCAAAGACCCAATCCAGATAAAACACACTGCGGTTATTAATTACTGGCAGCTTGACCGTGTTCTCGTAATGTGCGTTGTAGCAATAAACGCATTATTTCTTCTCATAAATATGCTTCTTTTTTGGTACCTCCATTGTAAATTGTGAGGGTTAATAGATAATCAGCTTCACGAACCCTCTCAGAGGAGGTGAAAGTTCATGACGAACGTTCACTGATCCCTTTGAGAACGATTAAACGCATTCCACATCTCGTGCCGATGGATTCGATCTGCAGTACTTTAGTGTGTTTTATATTGCTTTCAATCTGATGAGGTTTTGCTGTTAGTCATGTTATATGTGGCCTTGAGCATCTGTGTCCACTTGTTCAGTCACTCAGTGTTTTCTATTAAACCCTGATCAGGTTAAACTTCTATATGAGCCTTAACTGAGCTGACGTGAGATCAGTGCCGGGCAGAGCCGGACTCGAGGGAGGAACCGTTCACACATGTAGACCCGCTCCAGCGAACAGGATCAACATTTAAAGACTGGAGGACTGAAGAGTGGATGAATTTGCTCAAGGTGTTTGATTATTATGTGTCACGTTGGTGGTTCACATGAACACAGATGTGTTTAAAAGAAAATGTCTTAAGCATTCAGTGCGAATCTCGTGAACTTGGATGGAAATGAAGATTTTGTGCTGCTGGAGTGTTAAACAGGGCAACGCTGATATAAATACAATATATTATATGTACAAAAGCCTGTAAATAAAATGTACATGATTTTATTTTGTATTTTCACAGAATAAATATGGATGTATTAGTGCTGGTAACTCTGTAGTTATTTGATGCTTTTATTCAAAGTCAAGAGTGTTGATCCAAGTCATAAAAACTACGGGTGAAACGCTTATTACAGAAACAGACAAACTAACTCATGAAATAATACATTAGTACACATTTATATCATTTTTTTGTATTTATAAATCAAAACAAAATTTAATGAAATAAAAAAAAATAATGGCAATGAATAATTAAATAAATATTTATTTATATTTATTAATTTACTTAATGGTATACATTAATATTAATTTATTAAAGAGAATTGATAAATTATAACGAATTAATTAATTCAAATAAATAATACATTTTATAAATGTATATACATTTATAAACTTAAATATTATTGAGTTAATATTATACATTAATATTAATTTATTAAAAAAATAAGTGATGAATTAAAAAAATTCAATAAAAAACGAATTAATAATTAAATAAATTATATGCATTTCATTAACTAATAATATTCATTCATAAGTATTTATAAAAAATTCAAAGATAATACAAACAAATAAATGAATGACTTAATTAAATAAAATAAATTATGTACATATATATATATTCAAACTTTTTTAATGTTTATAAACTTAAATATTATTGAATTAATATTATGCATTTAATATGAATTAATATTATACATTAATATTAATTTATAAAAAATAAGTGATGAATTAAAAACAAAATATTAAATAAAAAAATGAATTAATAATTAGATCAAATAAATTATATTAATTTAATTAACTAATAATATTCATTCATATTTATTTATAAAAACATCAAACAAATAAATGAATGAATAAATGAATGACGTAATAATTAAATAAAATAAATTGTGTATATATATATATATATTCAAACATTTTTTTTCATTGAATTAAAAGTAATTGATTTAATTAAAATAACCTTACAAAAGTTTGTAAATACACACACAACACACTTACATATTTGTATGTTAGATATAAAAAGCATATAAAACTGATCAAATAAAATGTCAAATTTAATTATATATAATATTGGTACATACATATTGGAATATTGGTACAATATATCTCACCTGAACTCCAGCATCAGCACCGCGGTCTCCATGACGACAGCGTTCTCATCAGCGTCCGGCTCTCCTGCGCTGTGGACACTCCTTCATGAGTATCACTTTATTCTCCCTGATAACAGACAACGAGACGAGTGAGTGTGCCTTTAGTGTTAATGATGATAATAAAGCAAACAGGGAAACTGCTTTTACTCACAGCGTTTCCGAAGAAATGCACATCATCTCTGTTTCCATTAAATAAATACATCCAAAACTTGTATGAACTTTCTTTCTGTCTATCAGTTATCGCTCTATATCTGATATTTATAAATGCTTAGTTTTATGATCAAAGCTTAAAACATAATGCAATGCAAATGATGATTGACAGATGAACTAATAAACCTTCCTCAAAAGCCTGATGATCATATTTGTGCTTCAGTCCAGTATGAAATATTACTAACAATATCAACGTTATTCTCATGTTTACTTGCAGATTTGACACGAGCTGAAGGACGTTTGTTGATGAAACAGTCTGAGCTCAGTCATATGCAGATCAGCTTTATCAGCAGTTTAGCATATCAAATATGATACAGTAGGATTTATGATGCGATTTCTCTCTCATCTGCGAGGTCAAAGAGCAAAATAAACACATAAATGCAACATAAATGGTCTCCATATGTGAGGGTGAAAGTTGTGCTTGTGCCCCGGAGCGACAGAAGACCCAGAGCCTCCTGAACCTCTGCAGATCACACACAGTCTACAAGCTCTTAACACACTCACAAAACACCAGATCAACCCAATAATAAAACACTCAAAACACATTTTTCAATCTGAACTGAGTTTGCTTAGGATGCCCAATCCAAATTTGAATGAATTCAAACAAATCAGGATAACTTCTATAAGAGACATTATTTTTGGCCTACCCATAAACACATTATTGTTATTGTTAATTTTTTTCCCTTTCTTTTTGTCTCCTCTGGTGTTTGTTCTGTTCTTTGTATTTCATGTGGTTGTTAATAAAAAAAAAGTCCTTCAAAATACGGCCTTCGGAGGATGCAGCCTTCACATTGGGACACAGCTATGGCATCGCTGTCGAGGAGTAATTACCTGGTGAAGTGGATTTACTTATTGTAGAGTCAACAAAAGTTATCATGAGCATTGTAATGTTTATCATAAGCATTGTAAAGCAGATGTTAACAAATGTCGACCGAGAATTTTTTTACAAGCAGTGAACGAGCGCAGCACTGAAAAGGGGCGGGGCTACATAAAATAGGTTGGCTCTACTGGGTGTTTTTTAAACTGATTAACTACCATCATTTTCCCAGATAGTATATACATTTTTAGGCATTCTATTATCTCAAACAGCCTGAAAAATAGTGCATTTAGCTGACGTAAATGGGAAAAAATCTCCCCGGGGGAGTATCCCCCTGGACCCCCCTAGGTTTGGGCTAAGCCCCGAATGTTGTTTACATCGTCTGGCTCCGCCCCTGACATACAGAAATAACCTCCAAATGTATATAATTCACACTCATTCAAATGTAACTACTTCTAATCCAAATATATATATATATATTTTTAACAATACTTTAAATAAGAATGTGTTTTTCAGAGAATGCTCCCCGTCGGCAGGTGTCGCTGTGCGCAGATGAGACGCCGGTCTTCATGAGAGACTCATGGACGCGCACGCAGCGACGTCAAAGTAAGCAGTGCTGCATGTGGCAGAATGATCAGACGAAACTTTCATTAAACGCTGTAGTTAACGCATATATCACCGTAAATATATTAATTTAACTGAATTCTCGCGCTGACTGCGTGAACGCGCCGCAGTCATGGTGAAGGAGCAGTTTAGAGAGACGGATGTGGCCAAAAAGATGTAAGTGTGTGGGTTGCATGGAGGATAAACACGTTTCGTCAGAACTTTACACATAAATAACATGTCAACTGTCTATCTGTTTGTCTGACTGAATGTGTATAGATTTGTTCATGCATGTGAACGTTGTTCTTGCATGTTATGAGTAATGTTGATGTTTGTTTCTCTGGCTTTATCAGAAGTCACATCCATTTTGGGATGAAATCAGCAGAACAGATGAGACAACAGGCTCATATTCAGGTGGTCAGCAAGAACCTGTACAGCCAGGACACCAGCCACACACCACTGCAGCATGGAGTCCTGGACCACCGCATGGTGAGGTCACACACACACACACTACACTCGTAATAAAGCAGAAAAAGGGTTTGTTAGATGATTAAGAAAGGCTTGATCATCTCTCATGTGTTCAGGGTACCAGTGAGAAGGACAGGCCGTGTGAAACCTGTGGGAAGAACCTCGCGGACTGTCTCGGACACTATGGGTATCTGGATCTGGAGCTGCCCTGCTTTCACGTCGGATACTTCAAAGCTATTGTTGGGATCCTACAGGTGAGATCATCATAACATGTCTTGAAGTGCACAATGTTTCGCTCTAGGTTTACAGTCAGAGTCAATATTGCATTTAACAGCCCCATCCGTTTGTCTAATACTTTGACATATTTTAAGTTTGCATGATAATATAATGCCAATATAATAAATATAATGCCAATATTTGAACACTTTTTTTTTCTATTTTGAATGTACTTTATTTTGTATAGCGCTGTGGACCATTTCATATACAGTCAAGATAAAGTATTATTTAAAAAAATACAAATAAATCGTGTATATACTAATAAAAAATATATAATGCATATTTATATTATGATTTTTATTGTATTATAAAATTTTGTTTATTATTGACCTAGAGGTGTAGAAAAAGTAACATAAAATACTATACAAACTATAATTATAAATAAAGCATGTACTGTATTATAAATTATTGTGTATTATTGACTTATAAGTTTCGAAAAATACAGTATAAATTGCAATGATAATAAAAATATATATATATATATATAATGTAAGAAATAATCATAATATTGTATAAATAGAGATAATATAAATGTATAATTTGGTGCTATAATAAATAACTTGTAATAAGGCTTATAAGAAGTCAATAATATCAACTGCTAAATGTGACTAAATAATATATAATACATTATAAATAGTATGGTTAAAAAATTACATTTAATTTAAAATGTGTTATATTTTAATACAATACAATATAAATCATAATAGTATAGGTATATATTGACTTACTTATTTTTATTTAATTATATTACATAGATCTATTTTATTATGAATTATATTGTATTTTTAGTCACACTTTAGATCCAATTCTCACTATTAACTTTGACTTTTGCCTCAACTCCTAATTTCGGGTTATTAATAGTTAGTAAAGTAGTTTTTAAGTTTAAGTATTATAGGATTAAGGGATGTAGAATATGATCATGCAGAAAATGGCATTATTATGTGCTTTATTAGTACTAATATGCATGATAATAAGCAACGACTTAATAGTGAGAATTGGACCCTAAACTTCTATAGCGTCACTGTATTTTTATATTATTAGTATTTATATTTCTAGTGTTTGTTATTTTATATTATTGACCTATTATAGCAGTTATGCACATCTATCTTATGTTCTTGTTCACACAGATGGTCTGTAAGACGTGCTCTCGCATCCTTCTCTCCAAAGAGGAAAAGCTCCAGTTTCTGGATTACCTGCGCAGACCCGGACTGGTGTATTTACAGAAGCGCGGCCTCAAGAAGAAGATCTCGGACAAATGCAGGAAGAAGACCATATGCGTGTCCTGCAATGCGTTCAACGGTAAAATTTTGATTTTATTGAATTATGGAATTATTGATTTCGATTCTTATTGATTCCTAATTTTGATTCGGTTCTTCACACCGGTCCTTGAAATCCTTGAAAATTTGTGAATCTGAAAGTCTCATTTTCATTTCTGTATATTTGATGAAATTGTAACTATGAATGAGAAGGTCAATCTCAACATACAGTCCTGTTGTTACCTAAACGTTTTCTTAGATTTAATTTGTTTATTTTAAAAATACTAATTTTTGGTAAGGCACTATAAATGGCTCAGTGTCCTCACGCTATTAGCATCAATATGTCATATATTTGGTAACTTTTTGCTTAAAAACTCAATACTGTTACTTGCACTCCTGTTACAAATTTTTTCTTTTTCTAAAAAAATTAAATTTAACCACTATTTTTATCAGTTTTATTTGGCCCATAATTTATACAATTATTTAATGAATTAATTCTAAAAAAAAATTATAAGCTTGAGGTTTCGGTCATCTTTAAAATAAAAAAAAATGGCTTTGTGTTTAGTTTTTTTTAATTTTATCAAAATACACCTTGCTTTAATAGTGATTAAATTTTTTGAACATATAACCAACAATTTCTTTAAAATAAACACCTTCTTGTGGGATTAATGGACATGCTTCTAAACTTGCTTTTTAAATGACGCATGATTTTCGGGAACAGGATTGAGGAAATCTTCTGCTTAAACCTTGTAAAAAAATAAATAAAGTTGCCTGAGATTGACCAATACACATTTTGAATAGTTATATATGTCTAGTATTAGATTCAATGTTGAAAAAGATCAAAAATAAAGTTTATTTTTGAAGATTTACAACAAGCAAATGTCACCCATTCGGTGGAATGGCCCAGATATCATTCACATTTAGTCTTCTTAATCATAGCTGAATATCCTGAACCGAATTCAACAGGCTAGAGAACATTTATACAAGGAACGTTTGCCTGTGGTTTACAAATACCATAGAAAAAATGTAAATTTCAAGTATTTATATAGACAAGTAAAACACTCTGTAAGTAATAAAGAACAATAGCAACTGAACAACGATAAACAGTGTTTTAAGATTTTCATGTATAGAAACTAATAAAATGTAAAATAACTCTGAAACGCACAAGAGGAATCGAAATTAAAATTGTATAACAAGTATCTGATTTCCCGACCTCAAGTATTGGATTGGATTTCCGATTCCCACCCCTGTGAAACTTTGCTCATGTCTCTCCAGGCCCCGTGAAGAAATGCGGCTTGCTGAAGATCATTCATGAGAAGTACAAGACCACCAAGAAAGTCATCGATCCCATGGTGTCTGATTTCCTCCAGTCGTTTGATGTCGCCATTGAACACAACAAAGAAGTGGAGTCACTGCTGGCCAGAGCACAGGTTAATATCCACCAATCAGGAGACAGGGATAGTGTTGTTTTGTCGGGGTGTCCTGTGCGGTTGTTTTATCTGATAGAAATAAAAGTTGGATTGATCCATGATCCGTATCAGACAGCGCTTGAACACCGAATTGATTCTCATTTCGCGTTTACTTCCAATTGAACGGACACATCCACACAAAAACATCTCTAAATGCCCGTCTCGGCTTGGTTATGTTATAAGTGAACAGCTGAGAAAGTGTGCGGCAGTTTATTCGGTCTTAAAGTGACAGCAGCCTAATATCCCTGCTGTCGTCCGTGTCAATAATGTTAATAAAACAACAAAATACAGCTTTAACAAAATGTCTACATTGAACAAATAGTGTTATTTTACATTTAGGCCTAATTATTAAATTCTTTACCTAAATGCTACTGTTAGACTTTGTAACTTTGTTATTTAGTATTCATCTCTGCTTGTAGTTTGTGTATTTTATAGGGCTGGGTAATAAATATCGATTTCTCGATATTAATCGATTCTCATTTTTATGAACCGATATCGATTCTTAAATCTCAAGAATCGATTAGTCATCCTGTTTCATTTGAATGAATGGGACATTGTCTCGCGGCTGCGCGCATCCAAAAAATCTCAGTAATCTTTGTCCTTTGTTACTATTGATATGAAACAAAGTCTCAATTTTCAAATTACGTCCATTTTCTTTAGAAATTCAAAAACATAAATAGTGTTTTGTCGCTGTGGCGTGAGATCGCTCTGGAGAAGCAGCAGCGCTGATCTCTCTTCCGGCTTAATAATACGAGTCACAGCACCAAATAAACATGAATGAGCATCTGAAAGTGTGTTAAAGATACAGTACAACTTATCCAAATCCGGATCATGTCACATTGATTCGCTCAATCAGCGTTTCAACCGAGGAAAGACGTCAGTTAAACAGCTTGTAATCAATGTCATCGTCATATTTACCTCAGAAAACCCACATAAACTCGTTAGTCAGCTAGAAAAAATAACTCTAGAGAGGAGCATTTGGCTAAATATATACACCATATTACATATGCATTATAATCTTAATGTTCTTCAATATTTAATGCAGATTTGAATAAATCTGGCAAGTTTTTATGACAGCCACCATTTAAATGTTTATATTTCATATAATCTTCCTATTATAAAAATAAATAAAAGTGTAATTTAAGTGTTTGTATAGCTACAAAACAGTTCATTATTACCTTCATATTAGGCTAATGAAGCCTATAGGCTACAACTAGACTTCCATAGTTTACAGCATTAGTTTACTGCCATTTATTGTAACTGATATCCAAAATAATCAATATTGAATCGAATTCGAATCGAATTGCAAGCTTGTGAATCGAAATCGAATGGAATTGTGAAATTTATCTCGATACCCAGCCCTAGTATTTGTTCTTATTTAATTACTGACTGTTCACTTGTTTTTAATAATGTTTGAACTTTATTAAAATAAAGTTTATTAAAATTTATTTATTAAAATAAATATAGTATGTCTAAGAGTGTATGGTCTATTTTCATACATGCTTTTATTGATGAATGTCTTACTGTTTTGAGCTAACTGTGAAGCACTTTGGGCAACAACATTGCTATTAAATGTGCTTTGTAAATAAATAAAAGTTGAAATTGAACTTCATCAGTTAGGTTAGTAGTTGTTCTCAAGCACTTGAAGTGAGCGTTAAGTAATAAATGAAAAGTAAAGTTACATTAACTTCCCCCAATATATATATATATATATATATATATATATATATATATATAATTTATAAATTACTTTTTTCTTTAAAGATACGAAAAAAATGATCCGATCTGTGAGTTTTGTGATCAGTTTTATATTTCCTCTTCCAGGAAAACCTCAATCCTCTGGTTGTGTTGAATCTTTTCCGGAGGATTCCAAACGAGGACATTCCTCTTCTGCTGATGAATCCCGAATCCGGGAAACCCGCGGACCTGATCCTGACGCGCCTGTTAGTTCCTCCCCTGTGCATCCGGCCCTCCGTCGTCAGCGACCTCAAATCCGGCACCAATGAAGACGATCTGACCATGAAGTTAACCGAAATCATCTTCCTCAACGACGTCATCAAGAAGGTACGCAGGAAAAACCATCCAGCGATTATTAGATTGGATCAAACCGATGCATTATTCAGTATTGTACAGGGTAAGACGTGTTCCTGGATCAACATTCCCTACCCCTAAACCTTACCCTACCCATAACTTTTCCCTGAAATCAGAGGGTAATGAAAGGTGAATGGCATTGATGTGTAAGTACTTATATTTGACATTTTTATTAAAGAGGAATAGCCCCTTGAGATGAGCCATCTCGTTTTCCAGGGGGTCCTCGATTCTAGATTCAAATAAAAAATTGACCTTACAGCAGCTGGAATTTAACATAACATATAGCAAAAACCAAAACCAAAAAAAACAAATACACAAAAAAAAAAAAAACATGCTTTACAGTTGTACTATATAGCTAAATATATAAGCCAAAACCAAACAAGTCATTCATTCATACACACTCCTCCCTAAACAGAGTAAACCATATCATTTGTACCAAGACAACATCAAAACACAAGTAAACTCATATACAGACAAAAAATATATATGTATATCATACCAAAAAAATAAGTTACAGTGAGAAATAAATAATAAAATAAAATAATGCTAATCAAAAGCAATTGCATGTATTCTGAAGATGTTGAGCGTAATGACTTGAAAAAGCGAATTGAAATTGGAAGTTTATTCCAATCGATTCTTGAGATTTAAGAATCGATATCGGTTCATAAAAATGAGAATCGATTAGTATCGAGAAATCGATATTTATTACCCAGCCCTATTATTTACTGTTAATTATATATGTTTTTTTTATTTTATTTTTTTTAATGTTAATTATATATGTATGAATGAATAAATTAGCTACCGTAAGTTCAATAGTTGTAGCAATACAAACATTTCCGCTTTTATTTGAGTGTAAATATTTAGGTTTAGGTTTATTTGTTTAGCACGTTTAGTACAAGTACAGAACAATGCTAGGAGGGAACGAAGCCAGACTAGGCTTGTACAGAGTTCCACTCCTATTCCTATTAACTCACGAGATATGCAGACTAAGCATCACAGAAGAAAAAAAAAGAAGAACAACAACAAAAAACAAAACACACAAAACAAAAGATGAAAAATAAAAATAAACAACAAATGATAGAAAGCAATTCAATACAAACAAATGTGCTTAGAAAAGAAAAGAGAGGAAAAAATTATAATAATAATAAAATAAATAAAAAACTACAACATAAAAAGGCATCAAGCTAGCGATCGTAAACTCTTCAAATGCTTTGTAAAAGCTGAATAAGAGGACATTGATTGCAACGATGGACTTAACTCACTCCAAAGCTTAGGACCTCTAAAAGAAATATTAAATTGGTATTGAATTGAAATATTGAATCTGGAAATGAATAGCAGTTGAATACAGTAGATCTGTTGTTGATTTCAACCTTTAATATTATCGTGTACCAAATGAGCGGTTCCCTGTATAGTTTCAGCATTATTTAGGAAAGTTTTTTTCCGATATCATTCTGAATAATCGGCTATTGATGTCTAATTGTAGTTGTTCACCCACAGCACCGCATGTCAGGAGCCAAAACCCAGATGATCATGGAGGACTGGGACTTTCTGCAGCTCCAGTGCGCTTTGTACATCAACAGTGAGCTTTCGGGGATCCCGCTCAACATGGCACCCAAGAAATGGACCCGTGGCTTTGTGCAAAGACTCAAGGGAAAACAGGGTACGGCCCGCTGAGAGCTCACTGAACGCCAGCCTTTCCCATGAGTCTGTGGAAATGCTGGTGTTATATTTGGCCTTGTCTTTGACCGCTTGTCTACTTGCATGACGTAAATCCTCTATTTGGCCCGAGTGTTCACGTAAGCGTTTTGATTTCTCGATTGTAGGGCTTTCACTTTTCGTTCGAAAATCGTTTGAATAATCGGTTGGACCAATCAACACGAGTTTCGAAAACGAAAACAGGGAATCGATTTTAACCCTTGTGCTGCATTAGATTTTTAACACCGTTGAGTGCATTAAGGACCAAAAATGGCCACATATTAAACATTGCCTAAAATATTATATATTATTATTATTTTCCACTTTTACCAAGTTAAATCTTTTAACCAGCATCAGTCCTCATCATAACTACCAAAAATGTATTCAATTTCAGGATTTTAACCCTTTAATTACCAGTTTTGTTTGCGAAACCATCGATTTGTATAAGAGGAAAAAACACAAAAATTCAATTATTTTCAATAAACTAAATGCAAAGAGAAAACTTTAGATTTGGATTATCACAGTCCCACTTTGCAAAAAATCCCACTTAGCGCGTTAGAGACCAAAAATGGCCACCTATTAAACATTGCCTATTGCCTAAAATAAGGTGCATTTCCACCCATAGGGAATAAATATGTAGTGACGTCATCTGGTGGAATACACTATATAATGCAAATATAATGCTTTTGCTTCAAAATGAAAGGATGTTTGTGCAAAAATCATGTTTCATGTATTACTGACAGCCTCAGTTTTAATGGGTTTCAATGGGCCATTTTTGGTCTTTATGGTGTTGAGTGTTACTATTTGATCTACACAGTGTGTGTTATACATATTTTGCAAAATGGGATCACATTTTTTACATGTATCCAAAAAGTCACAATTTTGCCAAATTTCATACCATTTGCATTAAAACAGCCAAAATGGTCAAAGAAATTAAACTGCAAAAGACCAAAAATGTCCCTAATGCAGCATAAGGGTTAACGGCCTTTTTAACCAAAAATGTGTTTTATTAAAGCTCAAATCTTGATTTGATTCTGACCAATTCAGTTTACGCCTCGTAATTTTTGCCCTTTCAAACAAACGAACATATTAATTTAATTCAAATAAATTAAGAATACAAGTGATGGTAAAACGCATGGCATATTACTGCCACTGTGGCAGAGAGAGATTGCAATTAAGCTACATTTTTCAACATTCCTTTGGTACCCTGGCCTAACAATATAGCGTTTATTAATCTAGAACTAGATCAGTAATAAAATGACCTAAAAATGTTATATACTAATGCATCTTAACATTTATGCAATGTATTATATGCATAATATGACCCCAAACAGTAACCAAACCAAGATGTATAAATGTTGATGCATGGCAGCTGGTTTACATGTTATTTGATTATTATTATTATTATTATTATATGTTAATCTATTATAGAAAATGAACCTATTTTAATTGTATAATTTCAGTTTTTTTTTTCAAAATCTTTGATTTTTTGAAAAAATCTTTTTTTTACATTGATACGCTTTTGTCTTTTTTGATACTTTTCTTAGCACATAGTGGACAGTTTGAAGCAGTGTTTAATAAAATTGTTTCAATTCACTTAAATTTAGACTTTTTTTTTTAATCAATTTAGTATCGATACCGAGGTATTATGTTCTGGTATCGTACCGAAGCCAAAATTGTGGTATCGAGCCATCCCTAATGCATGATGGGATACACTGTATTGGAGATTACTCACTTCGTCGTGTGGCCGAGAGCCCAAGTGTGTGTGTGTGTGTGTTTGGACAAGGCCTCAGTGTCGCTCTGACATTGGTTTTGCTATTTCCAGGGCGGTTTCGTGGTAACCTGTCTGGAAAGAGAGTGGATTTCTCCGGCAGAACGGTCATCTCTCCCGACCCGAACCTGAGGATTGATGAGGTCGCTGTACCGGTTCACGTCGCCAAAATCCTCACCTACCCGGAGAAGGTGAGAGCAGTTACTGCTAGGGCTGTCAAACGATTAATCGCATCCAAAATAAAAGTCTGTGTTTGCATAATATATATATGTGTGTAGTGTGTATAATTATTTTATATATATATAAATACACACACATGCTTGTATATATTTAAGAAATATTTTCATGTAAATATTTAAGAAATATTTTCATGTATATACTGTATATATTATCATTTATATTATATATAAATATAATTTTTTTTATATAAATAATATTTTTTTCTTAAATATACATGCATGTGTGTCTATTTATATATATATATATATATATATATATATACACACACACAAAATAATTATACACAGTGCACCCACATATATTATGTAAACAGACTTTTATTTTGGATGCGATTAATCGTTTGACAGCCCTAGTTACTGCTGCGGGGCAGAACAACTACTCCTTGTTACTAGTCAATTAGTTGGTGAAATAGTTAACTAAATAGGATTTTTTATAGGATTTAATTCTGGATTTAATTACATTTTTGTTAGTCAAGAAGCAGTTATTTATTTATTATGTGGCACTATTAAATGTTTAATTTTTTTTCTGAAAATTTCTGCATTTATGATTCAGTGCAAAATTAAACAGCCATTAAACAGTTTAAACAAATAGTTGCAATTTAAAAAAAGACCTTAAAACTCATATTTGAACACCAAAATTACATATTTAAACGTTTTTTCTAGGGATGCACCGAAATGAAAATTCTTGACCGAAACCGAAAACCGAAAAAGAGGAAACCAAAGCCGAAAACCGAAACACCGAAAGAATTATTAGTATCATTGTATTTATGGCTATGACTGTGTACAAACTTTACTAAAATCAAGGCATTGCAATTGCATATTAATATCACATTTTCAAAGAATAAATCAATTACAAATTATGCAAATATTTATTTAGCACAATGCACAGTATAAAATAAAATTCAAACTAAAATGTTTAACTTGACCCCACTCATACACTAAATAATAATCTACTGGCCTGCAGAAAGGTTTTAAAATGAAACGTTCTCTCAAAAACAAAGCCAAGCGCAAACTTCTCATCAGTAGCACCCAGTTTGCATGTCTAAATTAGTTACATTTTAAAAATTTGGCATACAATAACATAAAAAGCCTTTTTAAATGAACAATGGTCCATGTTTAATACAAATGTACATGAAACTTAATGAAACATGTTTAGTGAATGCATTTAAATATTTAAGAGAGCATTAATTTAGTTCCATACATACATACATAGTTCCCAATCCCATATACATATTTTTTGTAATGTCACAAGTAATAATCTCAGGGTTTACTGGGTTTTACATGATTATTTTTGTATTGGTGGTGGAATAGCCTACTAAAAAAATAAGCATTGTCATGCGTTTATCTTTCTTCTTCTCACCGATTCCTGATGGTTAGAGGACAGTTACTTGAGTCGTCCCCTGTCGTTTTAAGGAATAGTAAAACGGAGAGCGCGTCAAGTATAAACGCCTCGACCGTTTGGAGCGGTGCGCGCGCTCTCTGTGGAGACTCGCGCTGCCTTGTTTACTTTCGCCTGCCTCCTCAGCGCGAGTCTCCACAGACAGCGCGCGCACCGCTCTTGATCCGCTCGCAACCGGAATCGTCGTCATGGCGGCGCGCGTTGTTTAGAGCAGATATAGGTGGATAAACAAGGCTTCCGTCTCCTCGCGGGTTTAGATACACTGAAATGCGTCCGCACCGCAGACATGTTGCTTCAGACAAGCACGCGTGCAGGTCGCGGTTTCTGTTTGCGTCATCACAACATTTCGGCCGTATTGTTTCGGTGATAAAAGTCTTTCGGCCGAAAACCGAAAATGCACTTTTGGGCCATTTTCGGCCGAAAATTTTCGGCGGCCGAATATTCGGTGCATCCCTAGTTTTTTCCTTCTTGCAAATTCTTAATGCCTTAAAATATCTTGAATGCAACTCGACACCCATGCTTCATTTAGTATGCGCGGTTCTATGAATATGCAAATGAGCCCCGCCTCCACTCACTGACCTTTGTGACGTCAGAAACCGTGTTTTTGAGAATGTCTTTGGTTATAAATTGTGTAATGCAAAGACTTTGGTGTGTTTTTTCTTTTAGGTGAATAAAGCCAACATTGAGATGTTGAGGAAGCTAGTGCGCAACGGTCCTGAAGTTCACCCAGGAGCAAATTTCATCCAACAGAGACACATGCAGATGAAGAGGTCAAATACAGTTCTCCGTCCTCCTCTTTTCCTCTGTGCTCAAAAATCATCCACAAATGAATTATCTTTCCTCGAGTTTGACTTTATTACAAAACATAAAGCGATGCGTTCTTGATTATATCATACATATACTGTTACGATGTCCTCTCCTGAGTTTGATCTTTAAAGCTTCATAGAGAGCCATAGAAGTGTATTCCTTCATCTTCTGAGTGTGTTTGCCCCAGGTTTCTGAAGTACGGTAATCGAGAGAAGATGGCTCAAGAGCTGAAGTACGGGGACGTGGTCGAGAGACACATGATTGATGGCGACATCGTGCTGTTTAACCGGCAGCCTTCTCTGCATAAGCTCAGCATCATGGCTCATATCGTGAGTTATTATTCCTCATTTACTGCAGTGTAAATCTGCGGGGGCGTTTAATGTGGACGCAAATCAACATTTTAAAAATGACTCGAAGAAAGTGACACAATCAATGAATCGGATTTGATTGATCTTCATTTTAATGAATGGTCATCGATATCTGAGAGAGCAGGGTGGCCAATATAAAGCCGATATTTATATTTCATATATATATATATATATATATTAGGGCTGTGCAAAAATTAATTGCGATTAATCGCATCCAAAATAAAAGTCTGTGTTTACATAATATATTTGTATGTGCTGTATATAATTATTTTGTATATATAAATACACACACATGCATGTATATATTGAAGAAAATGTGTTATTCATATGTAAAATATTTATATTTATATAATATAGATTATGTATTTATATATATACAGAATTTAAGCGCAAATAATTCTTAAATATATATATGCATGCATAGGTATTTATATATGAAGAGTTCAGATGCAAAAGCCTCTAAATGCCATTTGAAATTTTCTTCTTTAATGATGATTTTTTATCAAACTTGTATATTTAAGTTCAGTAATTTCACTTAAATAACAATTAATAGGTAATTATCATTGCCATTTAAGTGAAATCACTGAACTTAAATATACAAGCTTGATAAAAATGATCAATCTAGAAGAAAATTTCAAATGGCACTTGCATCTGAACTCTTCATATACAAAATAATTATACACAGCACACACATATATATTATGTAAACACAGACTTTTATTTTGGATGCGATTAATCGCGATTAATTTTTGCACAGCCCTAATATATATATATATATATATATATATTTAAGTCAATATTTAACAAATTAGATGCATTTAATACATTTATATTAAAAAAATCTTTAAAATAAACATGCTTAGGCCCTATAATTTAGATGGCAACTTCTTGAATCTGCAATCCTTTTACAGTGTTTTTTTCCCCCCACAAATAAAGTCATTGTTTAAAAACGTATGAATATGTGGATAAAAAGTAAACGCTGTCAGATTCTGTCAATTTTATTATGCAATTCAAACAAAAATACCGTTTTGGCGCTTGTAAATGTTACCAATCATTTTTCGAACTCGTCCCTGAACTGAAATGTAGTAGTGGGCTTTACTTTCCACACCGCCTCCCATGGCCGAAACTGGTATTACGACACCTGCCGGGCCAGGGCTAGTAATTTAGCATGCTAATTAATATCTCTGCAGAACTGTAACTTGTCATTTCTTTTAATGACATCATCAACCTTATTTCTTCTCATTCTTTTGATATTTTAACCTCAATTCTTACGCATGGCACCTTTACAAAGGCTGGTAAAATCGACTCCCTGTTTTCCTTTTCGAAACTTGTGTTGGTTGGTTGGTTTTCAGCCCTAGTGCACACACACACAAATAATTGATTTTTATTCAGCGGATTAAAAATATACATCAAATTAAATCTGTGTCAATTCTCCAGGCGCGTGTGAAACCTCATCGGACGTTTCGCTTCAACGAGTGTGTGTGCACGCCGTACAACGCTGACTTCGACGGAGACGAGATGAACCTCCACCTTCCGCAGACAGAAGAAGCCAAAGCCGAAGCGCTCGTCCTCATGGGGGTGAGACAGTCGGGTTCATTAGTTCATGTGTTAGCTAACATAAACTAACAATGAGCAATGCATTAGCTACAGTATTTATTCATCTTTGTTAATGTTAGTTAATAAAAATACAGCTGTTCATTGTTAGTTGACCGTGCATTAACTAATGTTAACAAATACAATACTTAATGAAGTCTTAGTAAAATGGTGAAATTAAATTAAAAATAAGTGTTGTTAATTCTTAGTTCATGTTAATTTAGTAAGATTATTCCTCAAAATTTTTAATCATATATTAATTTAAAAAATGTCTTGTATTTAATCTTGGTTTTTATTGTGTTTGTATTTTTGTTCCACTTTATATTAATTGGCTTTAACTACTATGTACTTGCATTGAAATTACTAATTTGATACAATAGACGTATTGCGTACATGTTTTTTTCATTGTACTTTATATTTTAAAAATACCTGCGTGAGTTAATCACTACACTGTTGACCCTTCCCTTGCACCTTAACCCAGCCGTCAACCCACTCATACCACACACAATAAGCACATTTTACTTCTTTTTCAATGTAAGTACATTATATTAAGTGGCTTTAAGTACTAAGTGGACATGAAAATAGCCTTGGATGCTGACATGGGACTAAATTAAACCATCTGAAACTGTGTTCCTCACACAGACGAAGGCGAATCTGGTCACTCCCAGAAACGGTGAGCCGCTGATCGCAGCCATTCAGGACTTTCTGACAGGTGCGTTTCCCTCCTGAGCCAATCAGATTTCAGCATCTGATGTCTCGCCTGAAGATGGCGCTGCACTGATAAAAATGATTTTGTGGTGAAGTAAATACTACAGAAAAAAACAATGTAATTTACATGAAAAAGGTTAGTTCAGGCAAGAATTTAAAAAAATAAGTAAATTTTTTAGTAGAACTCAATTCAATCGTGTAGAAATGAAAGCATTAAAATTAAGTAAAATTACTCAACTTTTCTGATACTGGTGTTCCCATCATGCACTGGGCCATGAATAATTAATGGGGTTGATTTTTCACTGTTTTCCAGCTGTATTTACACTATTTTATCGTTACTTTTGTTGTTAGGATTAGTAATTTGCCATTTTGTGACATTTGGACATTCAAACACAAAAACGATCTATCAAATGTTACTCTCATTGTGTATTGTCTATCAAGTATTGAGGTCTGCATTCACACATGCTATATCAAAAGTGAAGACATGATGAGACGCACTGCAAGTATTAATTGCTTAAACAGTGTGGTCTAATTCAATGTTATATTGTTTGAGTGAAATGTTGTATTAAGAAAAGTTCTTTAATTCTTTAAAATCTTTAATTAGCTAAATAAAAAATACTTAATTTCTTAAGTTACTGTCACTTAACTTAGTTAAATATAGTTTACTTAATTATATGTGTGAAATTTACTCAAAAAATATCAGTGCAAAAACTTGCCTTGAAAAAATTAAGTAAATTTCACTTATTGTTTTTTACAGTGTGTTAAACCACTTGTAGCGACAACAATGACCTTCTTGTCACTTAGAGGTGTGGTAGGATTATTTCTGACGCGTGAGATGCAACCAAGACGCTTCCAGTCCAGTAATGCATGTATTTGTCACAGTTCCGATGCCATAACATCCACATACGCTCCTGACATTAGTTGCATCTGACTTCACTTGCTTTCTAACTACCTATATACCTATTAAACCCACACTCCACCCAGTGTCCAACAGTGGAACTACAACAAATTATAAATAGAGCATAGTGGCTGATATTAAAGGTGCAGTGTGTAATTTTTAGCGACATCTAGTGGTGAGGTTGTGAATTGCACCCATCTTAAGTTACAGTGGCCGACAGGAAGTGATGTCGTCGTCTAAACCGCAGAGAGTTAAGCTACGAGGTTTCTTTACCAAGATGAATTAAGAAATTAGGTTTACTTGATTATTCAGTAAAACGATGTTATTGCGAATATTATTGTTACTTGTTCATCATTGTGTCAGTGTTTTATTCGAACAATGCACGGTGTCACACAATTCGATGTAAAGGGAACCGCGGTGCGTCGGCTCATTCTAAGCTAATAAAAACATAACAGTTCATTATGTAAGCTCTTTATACACCATTTTAAACAAAGGTATTTATTTATAAGATATTGCGTTTCTGTCAACAGATCCTCCTATATATTACACGCTGCGCTTTTAAACCACTGATGTTCGTGTGTGTTTCTGTATCATGTGACAGGTGCTTACCTGCTCACGCTCAAAGACACTTTCTTCGACCGGACCAAAGCCTGTCAGATCGTCGCCTCCATCCTGGTGGGAAAAGACGAGAAAGTCAGGATCTCCCTCCCTCATCCTGCGATCCTCAAGGTCTGGCACGAATGGGGGAAATGATCACATTATTAACCCTAAAAAAAATAGTTTTGATTTATTTCTTAAAAATACTTCCCTTGATCTGAGCGTTACAAGACTTGGCTACTTTTCCCAAGTTTGCCTCCTGAACACACACATTTTTTTGACTCAATTCTACAATGTTAAGTGGGTGAAAAAAACTCCTTAATCTTGTATTTGGGTCAAAAATGGGCACCCATAGAAATGAAACGAATGGGGAAAACTGTAATTTAGAGCATTCTGAAATAAGACAAAAAAAGACACCAGCTGACAGCAAAGTCACTTCATCTTTAGGTTTTAGCTCTAAGAACTTATTGGAATGATATTTTAATGAAGTTAAAAAAAAACAAACATAAGAATAAGCATGATTTACATAGAAAATATGGTACTTTTTGAAGTAAATAAATTCAAAAATACCCCCAAAATAAAAAAAAAACCCCATAAATGGATAGACAAAACTTTATCAAAGACAGTGATACAACATTAGGATCACACCAGAGTCCTCTGTGCCCACATTTGTCCACAATTACAGGATTAAGGCTATAAAGTGAATACAGCTTGAGGGTTAAATAGACACTTCTTTTTTTTTCAATTGCTTTTGTCTTTGAATGGGTGTTATTTGACGTTATTTGATTTATTATACGTTTTACTTTGAGTAATAACTGCTCACAGATAGGGATGGGTATCGTTAAGGTTTTATCGGTATTACTACTCTTACCGATACCGCTTATCGATCCGGTACTTTAACGGTATTCTTATCGGTTCTTTTTGGTGTTTTTTTTTTTTTTAAGAATTAAGAACATAATTAAACTCTATATTTTGAAATGTAAAATAGAAAAAGCAAAACGAAGAAAAATATATTTTTGTTATGCAGCAATGTGCAGGCTTTTTTGTTTTATATAAAAAAGGACACATAAGAAAAAAAACAAGTAGCCTACAAACACAAGAATAAAATCAATCAAAGATACAAATTATATACAAAAGTGCTTTAATTTCAGCAAGGTGTACTAACATATCTTTTCAGGTAATTGTTTCTGTCTGAAAAGAAACCTAATTTAGTAATCAAATATAAAATAGCACTAGTTTATCATAGATAGATTAATGCTTATTTAATCTAAAGTTACTTATTCAAAAGCTGCGAGTGATTTTCTCTGCCTTTTGTTGTTTGATTTGCATTAATGGCTGAATCGTCAGCAGGTTTAGGCTATTAGACTGCTGCCCCTTTAAGACCGAAAGCAAATCTAATCGGTAACCGGTAACTGAAGCACCATCAATTTCTCCCTATTATTTACGTCCATTTAAGACATAATTGTGTTTAAGTGAATAAACTGTGTTTAAGCGAATCTCAGAGCTGGTCATTTTGATATTTGTATGTATATTTGATAGTTAAGGAGGACACACGAAGCCCAAAGTATAGGCTACTTTTCTTGTCTCGTTGCAGTCCGTTTCGGAGCGCGCATCGCCTTGTGAACAGGCTCTTGCGCAGGTTTTTGTGTTTTTAATAGCCATTTTTTGATCTTGCAACAGTAGAAGACAGCATTTTGCAACAATCGCCGATCATGCTGACGGTTACGTTTGGGTTTTAGGAAGAACTGACAGCGCTCCGCAGTGCTGTGAAGTAAAGGAAGTTAAGCTGGACAGATCATGCGTCTTGTTTTTTAACGGTTTTATCTCAAATATCTTCTTTTTATAATCTTTGGAAGCCGAAATACAAAATATATTAGAATAATATCCCACATCTAAAGTGTAACCACGTTGAATGTTTAGTTCTGTCCTCATTGTCACTCATTAAGCAGGGCTGTCGTGTTGCGCGTGCTGTGGCTTTGCGTGAGAGATCGCTCTCTCTCTTCTCTCTCTCTTTCTCTGCTGAACTGCTAATTTCAAATTTGCATCACAGACAAAAGGTTTAATTAAATATAGTTTATATATAGAAAAGGCTGGCGATATAAACATGTTAAAGATAACGTCTTTATAGGAATGATAAATAATTTCTCCAGTACCGACAGCAGAACCGATAACGTCCGAGCTTATCGATACAGCGGTCTTTCAAAATTCAGCACCGGGGCCCGTTTAATACCGGGTTTCGGTACCCATCCCTACTCACAGAGTATAATGTTAGTTATTTGATCTGTTTAATTAGATTAGAGTTCTGATATCCATATTACAAAACCGGAAGTGACATCGTTTGGACCTTTTTTTTACAGTATGTTTGATAGACAAATAAATCTCACTTTTTCTAACTTTCTTTAACCCATAATATTTTCCTATTTAGTGTAAAACGCATCAAGCTATTCTTGTTTCACTTTCCCCCTATTAATTATGTGTAATATAAACCTTATAGATTTCAAACCTAAAAAATAACAATGAAATGTAACTACTTGTGCGTTTGCGAGAATGTACTCGTGTGTATTGCAAAATTCACTTTTAAGGTAAATGAGAAACATGTTTTGAAGGTCATGCACTTCATTTGTAATGAGTTTGTTTGTGTGATATATTTATTTGAGAGTGTAATGAAGTTGACCTTGTGTGTTTCAGCCGATCCGGCTGTGGACTGGGAAGCAGATCTTCGGTCTGATCCTCAAGCCCAGTAAGAGCTGTCCAGTGAAGGCCAACCTGCGCACCAAAGGCAAACAGTACTGCGGGAAAGGGGAGGATCTGTGTTTCAACGACTCCTGTGAGTCACGCACTTCAAACACATGGACGCTTTACTATTATTTTACAGTACACCTCTGTTTTGCAGTTTTATTGCCCCCCCAAAAATAAAAGGGATGAATGGAGCGTTCATGTGCTATGGCAAAGATGATATTTTCTACTTGTGAACTGGTATTTATTTACCAGTGTGTTGCGTTCAAGTGCTTTTGTTGTCGTAAAGTGGTAAAAAGATGGAGATCCAGACCTGTTATTTAGCTAAAACTGTTTTAGATTGCTTAAGTCATTTGCTACTGCAAGAAGATGATTTATCAAAACTCAAACGGTAAATAATATGGCGTATATTTTCTAGATCATGAATAGTATATACTTTTACCATTCACAACTCGCGTTGCTATCTGCCATTTTTAAAAAGGTCAAAGGTTATCTCCGTGAGGAAAAGGAAAATACCACGTGAGGTGGTATTTTTATTTTTTTTATTATTATTGAGTCATTTTCCTTTTCTTTTTTGACAATGAACATGCCAGAATGAGAACAGGAAGAAAAGTATACTTCTGATTAATATTTTAAAATATTAATTAAATTGGTTAATCTGTTGGTTTTTGGAAATTTGGATACCACTGTTTTTGATAGTAACTTTGTATAAAATCAGTAATCCAGAGGAATGTTGATGGAGAACACTGAATGTCTGCAAAATAATATTTTATAGAACACTATTACTGTAAAAACAAAAAAAGTTGCATTAGTTCAGTTGATTCTACATGATTTTTATTAGTAAAATGTAATTAAACCAATAATTATTCTAAATAGGACTGGGTATTGACACAAATTTCACAATTCGATTTCGATTCAATATTGATTATTTTGGATATCAGTTCCAATAAATGGCAAATGTTCTCAAGGAAATCAAATCTCTAACTAATGCTGTAAACTATGGGAGTCTAGTTGTAGCCTATAGACTTCATTAGCCTAATATGAAGGTAATAATGAACTGTTTTGTAGCTATACAAACACTTAAATTACACTTTTATTTATTTATTTTTATAATAAGAAGATTATATGAAATATAAACATTTAAATGGTGGCTGTCATAAAAACTTGCCAGGTTTATTCAAATCTGCATTAAATATTGAAGAACATTAAGATTATAATGCATATGTAATATGGTGTATATATTTAGCAAAATGCTCCTCTCTAGAGTTATTTTTTCTAGCTGACTAACGAGTTTATGTGGGTTTTCTGAGGTAAATATGACGATACATTGATTACAAGCTGTTTAACTGACGTCTTTCCACGGTTGAAACGCTGATTGAGCGAATCAATGTGACATGATCCGGATTTGGATAAGTTGTACTCTATCTTTAACACACTTTCAGATGCTCATTCATGTTTATTTGGCGCTGTGACTGGTATTATTAAGCCGGAAGAGAGATCAGCGCTGCTGCTTCTCCAGAGCGATCTCACGCCACAGCGACAAAACAATATTTATGTTTTTGAATTTCTAAAGAAAATGGACGTAATTTGAAAATTGAGACTTTGTTTCATATCAATAGTAACAAAGGACAAAGATTATTGCAATTTTGGATGCGCGCAGCCGCGATACAATGTCCCATTCATTCAAATGAAACAGGATGACTAATCGATTCTTGAGATTTAAGAATCGATATCGGTTCATAAAAATGAAAATCGATTAATATCGAGAAATCGATATTTATTACCCAGCCCTAATTCTAAATGTGGTGAAATTAAGCAGAATTTCTGAAAACAAAAACAAAAAAATAAGATTGTTAAATTTGATAAATGTCGTGATTACAATTAATTGGATGTTTGGGGAAAAGATGTAAACGATTTCCTGCAAAAGAAGAAACCCTTCTAATATAAGGGCACTTTAAAAGTGTTCAGAGTTGTAACCTGTGTGTGTGTGTGTGTGTGTGTGTGTGCAGTTGTGGTGATCCAGAACAGTGAGCTGATGTGTGGCAGTCTGGATAAAGGAACTCTGGGATCCGGATCCAAGAACAACATCTTCTACATCTTGTTGCGAGACTGGGGTCAAGACGAGGCGGCGGATGCCATGTCACGCCTGGCCCGTCTGGCTCCCGTTTACCTCTGTGAGTCTTCAGTGTGTGTGTGTTTAGAGAGAACGGTGTCATCTTAGCGGCCCCTAATTTAATAACAAATGATCATTTCAACGAAGCGAATCGAGGCTTCTCCATCGGGATCGGAGACGTGACGCCCGGGCAGGGACTCCTGAAGGCCAAGCAGGAGCTGCTGGACGGTGGATATAAGAAATGTGACGAATATATCGAAGCCCTGAAGACGGGCCGGTTACAGCAGCAGCCGGGCTGCACCGCCGAGGAAACACTCGAGGTGACTAACACACACACACACACACACACACATTAGATCTGATTACCTCTGTGTGACCTGTGTGTGTGTGTCCAGGCGTTAATCCTGAAGGAGCTGTCAGTCATCAGAGATCACGCTGGCAGTGCGTGTTTGAGGGAACTGGACAAAAGCAACAGCCCGCTGATCATGGCCCTGTGTGGATCCAAAGGTACTGGAACTAATATATAACTAAATATAAATATATATATATATATAGTAGGAATGGGATGGTACATGTATTCGTATTGAATCAAAACGGTTCAGTGCATTGATTTACACGACAAATACACGGTATAAAAATAAATAAAAATTGCGTGTAAATTAATAATTAAAAAAATAAATAATCTGTTTTTTATTTTTAAGTTACACATTCTACATTGATTAAAGAAAATCAAATGTGTTTTTTAATGGTAGTATTAGTATTATATACGGAAATAAACTAAATAAGTAATTAGTATTTATACTTCAGATGAGAATAGTTAAGTGTTAATTAAAATGAAAGAAATCAAATATATTGATCTGAAATATACCAATTCATTCAGGTACAATTAGCAAACATATCTCAAGTCTTTATTAATTTAATTAATAAAACTAATTATATAAAACTTTTGGCTATGTACTACAAATAAACTGTTTCAATGCTTTTACTTTAATAAAACTTAAAAAAATACATTTTCCTTTAATCTAGCAAACACACACACACAGAGAGAGAGAAAATGCTCCAATAGTAATACGTTAATTACATGAATTAATCAAATGTAGTAATAAACAGGTGGTACAGCCTGAGACATGCGCAATAAAAACTGTTTGCCTTCTGCATTTTGTTTTGGTTTTCCCCCCATTGTACCGAACCGTGACTTCTGTGTACCGTTCCACCCCTAATATATACAGTAGATATCATATTTACAGGGCTAAGGTGCTTAAAATGCTTTAAGTATTGAATTTGACTTGAAAACAGCCATATTTATAAAACGGTACTTGAATTATTGAAAGACAGTACATGTGAAATTAGTGTTTAAGTTTATAGATAAAACAATCTTTTCACTCCAAATGAACGCAGCAGCCCAATTTCGCATGGCTATGAGTGTGATATTGCTCATAAATACCCAAGTGTGTGATACATCTTTCATTCTTCAGGTCAAGGATAATATTCAAAGCTTTGAATAAACTTTGTCATAGTATCCTAAAAAGTTACCAGTCATTGCTTGTGTTGTACTTTATTTTGTTTTATTAATTTTTGTTCATCTATTTACCCTTTTTAGAATTTGAAAGATAATATATATATTGTTTGATAAGTGAGATTTCTGATTGAAGTCCTTTACAAACCATTGAAAGTCCTTGAATTTGATTTGACAGTGTCTGTACGATCCTTATAAGAGTCACAAACCTGTGTGTTTAATATCTCTGCGTCTCCAGGTTCCTTCATTAACATCTCACAGATGATCGCTTGCGTCGGGCAGCAGGCCATCAGCGGCTCGCGTGTTCCTGACGGCTTTGAGAACCGTTCGCTGCCTCACTTCGAAAAGCACTCCAAAGTAAGACGTTTTCTTCGCTCTGTATCCCTTTCTCCCAGCATGCATGAGTGATTCTTCAATTACAGCAGCTTTTGTCCTTTGTCTGCTGGGATTTGGTTTCAAATAAATGCTTTATGCAATTAACAAAAAGCCAATCGTTGTGTTGCACAGGATGGATTATAATCGCTTTAAACTATATTTAATAACTTTACAATTACTTTTACCCCATTTTGAAAATTCAGAAATAATGCATGCGGTGTTAAATTGACTTCTAGCAGCGAGTTGCCACGGGTCCCTGAAATAAGTTTGTGAATCTGGAAAAAAAGAAAAATTCAAGGCCCATGAAAGGTTGATTGATTTGATATCTTTATTATGAATTTTGAACATGTAAATGCAATTAAAAAAGAAATCCGAGAAAGGTAAAAATTAATAGGGCTGTCAAACGATTATCCAAAATAAAAGTTTGTGTTTACATAATATATGTGGGTGCACCGTGTATAATTACTTGTATATATGTAAATTCACACACATGCATGTTTATTTAAGAAAAAAATAAATAAACATGCATGTGTGTGAGGAAAAAAAAAGAAAAAAAAATATTTATATATATATATATAAAAAATATTTATATATAATATAAATGATATATAAATCTGTATACGGTATGAAAATATTTCTGAAAATACAAGCATATGTGTGTATATATATATATATATGAAGAGTTCAGATGCAAAAGCCTCTAAATGTCATTTGAAATTTTCTTCTTTAATGATGATTTTTTATCAAACTTGTATATTTAAGTTCAGTAATTTCACTTAAATAACAATTAATAGGTAATTATCATTGCCATTTAAGTGAAATCACTGAACTTAAATATACAAGCTTGATAAAAATGATCATTCTAGAAGAAAATTTCAAATGGCACTTAGAGGCTTTTGCATCTGAACTCTTCAAATATAAATATATATATATATATATATATATATAAAATAATTATACACAGTTCACCGACAAATATTATGTGAACACAAACCTTTATTTTGTATGTGACTAATCGTTTGACAGCCCTAGTAAAAAAACAAATGAACAACAAAATAAAACTATTCTTTTCATTACTTAAAAAAAACTCTATTTAAATGTACAAAAAGGAGTAGGAAGAAGTAAATATACTAGTTTTGAAAATAAACATTCATAGATACAGGTCCTTGAAATTGCTTGAATTTATTTAATTTTTAATTAATCGTTGTGTTGCACAGGAGACATTATAGAAGCCGTTTGAACTATATTTAATAACTTTAGCAATTAGTTTTTCCCTATTTTGAAGTGTCAGAAATAATGCATGTATTTAATTGACTTCTTGCAATATTTGCGTTATTAATTCCAAAGTTTGTCCAAAAACTGAGTGTTTTCATTACCGCAGTGTACCAGTGAATATTTCATGGTGCTTTGCTTTATGATTCTGTTTGTATGAAGGAATTGCTTCAGAACTTTTAAAAGTGATCAGAGGTCGAAGACGACACAAACCAGAGGCTGTGTGGAATAAAAGCAACGTGTGTGTGTGTGATTGTTCTTTCATGTTTCAGCTCCCTGCTGCGAAGGGCTTTGTGGCGGACAGCTTTTATTCTGGCCTGACGCCCACGGAGTTCTTCTTCCACACCATGGCTGGTCGAGAAGGGCTGGTCGACACCGCTGTGAAAACAGCAGAGACGGGATACATGCAGGTACGACAGCAGATCAAACATTAAAGATCCCCTGTGGTGAAAATCAAGCTTTAATGTTGTTTGTGTTTTTAATTTGCTTTATTCCACGGGCTGTTTAAATACTCGATTCTGATTGGCTGGAGGGTGTGCAGTAAAACCCTTTAATGCACAGGTTGATGACATGATTCATGACTCCGTTTTACCATTTCATTAGAGAAAAACTGGTCATCACACACGCACAGAAACTCAAAGGTCTTCACAGCAAACCGTCAAAATAAAAGTTTGGTTTAACTTAAAGAAATTGACAGAAATAATTATATTAGGCTACTGTGCAATAGATTTAACTGTCAATAAATATGGAACCTTGAGACTCAGACCTTTCTAAAAATATGTGTTTTGTCAAGATTAGAAAAGGTTTTGATAATAAATTATTAAAGATGATGCCCAAAAGGGGAGGGGCCTAATAAAAAAATATCGTTTCTATGGTAACGCAACGTCCAATTTCAAGTTCGTAAGCTTTCAAATGATACCTAATTTATGATAGCTACTAAAATATGTGATATAATAATAATAATAAAAAATATATATTTATATATGAAGAGCTCTTTTCCAAAACGCGTTAAACGACATTTAAAAAAAAAATGAGTTTGTCGTGTCATTCTGCTGCGGACAGAACCCTTTCACTGCTCCATCAACGTTTCATGCCGAATCGCTATATTTCCTTGTTTAAAATGTACTGCAAGATACAGTCTCTTTCCAAGCCGCGATAAGCGCCAGCCCTGTTTTTAGCCTAAACACGATAAATCCTCAAATTCAATGAACGCTCTACACAATCCAGCACGGCGGCACTCTGAACAGAGGTTTATTATGTTCATTCATTCCTCAAAATGAGTCCTAGTTTTCTAGTCGACTAGTAGTAGATCATTTAAGCCATTTGTATTATCAGTAATCACATATATTGATTTAATTAATTGGGAGAGAAACCATATGAGCGTTTTTAATTGCATATTCCGCATCTCAACGTATGCATAAAGCTTGCCACAAAGAACCGGCAAAAGTAATGATTATGCATGAAACATTTGAATTGTTTATTAATAAACTAGTGTTTTCTGTCAGTGTCAGCAACAAAGATAAAGTTGATGATGCTTACTCGCCATCTTCGCAGTGAACGCGCATATAGAAACGCATACTTCGAATTAGCCGACATACGCAGAGAGTTGCCAATTTATTTTAGTTTTTAATTGTTTTGTTTAAAAGTAGATATTTAAAGCTTTCTGTAGCCTAGTTCTCAGGCCTGTGTGAGGCAAGCATCGCGGTGTTTCGGTTCATATTATGAGACGCGCTCCGGTTCACCTGCGCGCCTCTGTGTCCTGATTATATTGTCTGATATTTACTTCTAATGTATTAATCCAGTCAATTTGTCGATGAAACATTTATTAAAATGAAGATACAATTTATATGAAACGAAATTTACAAGCTTTCTACAAAACAAAACTTAATAAGTGGTCAAAATCATGTCTGACGCACTCCAAAAATATTTTCCGATATTGGGCAGCTTTTGAATTTTGATCCTATCTTACTCATCTCATGCGGTTCCCTTTTCATAGCCTACTCAACATAGATGAAATAATAAAAATAAGTAATGTAATATTATTAAAAACAAATGTGAAATGTTTATTTTGTTTTTTTGTTTTTTTTAACTTATATTTAAGCGTCATGCTGCTCCGCTTTGCTCACATGTTATGTAGCCTGTGTGTGTGTGTGTGCATGTGCTGGAGGGGTGCCCATCCCTTTTTTGAATATCGTTATCATATATTGATCATTTTTAATAATTTGTTTTTTTCATGCATATGTTGAAATTGGTACTATTTGTTTGAGGTTTGACTCTTTACTAAAAATGACTTTACTAATAATGATACAAAAAATGGATGGATTTATAGCGTTTTGGAAAAAAATAAAATTAACTTTTAAATTATCATTAACAATATTGTTGTTTGATTTAATAATTATTGTTCAAAATGTTCAGACTGAACCAATAAAACATTTAAACAGGATAATTTGAATATTCACAAAATGTGTGGGTCTAGGTAAAAAATGTAGTTTTCCTGAAAACTATTGAAATGGATTTATAGCGTTTTGGAAAAGAGCTCTTCATATATATATATATATAATATATTATACTTTTTAGAGGACTTCTTACGTTACTTTTTAAAATATAATTTTATCTTTTTTTATTGAAAAATACTAATTATGTTTTATTATGAACTAGCTCTAAAAACCAAAGTTTCAATTATTAAAAGTGTGTGCGTCGACTTTTTGTGACAAAGGTCAGAAACTCTTGTAATGATGTCGATTTTTTTTTGAGGCGCTCTCTTGTCATAAATTCATATATTAATGTTCATTCATAATTTGTAAGGAAGAAACAGCGCTAAAATATCTATTTAGGAGGCTTAGACTTTTCCAACGATATATAGTTTGTCATGACTAGATTAGGATTTAATAGTAATATAGTGAAATAAAGTTTGGTTGCCCGTATATTGTCGTAATTATAAACACTGGTTTGAAGAGCAGATATTTTTAAGATAGCATTTAATGAATCAAAACCCACTTAAAACAACATACTTCCGCTTCCACCATCATTATTCCAGCTTAAATTCAAAATGTATTGCCGTTTAATTGCACTTGTGTCATTGCAAAACTGACTTTTTATAATTCAGCATTTTCCTAAGTGTCTTCTACAACGTGTGTGTGTGTTGCACAGAGGCGTTTGGTGAAGTCTCTGGAGGACTTGTGCTCTCAGTACGATCTGACGGTGCGCAGCTCCACCGGTGACATCATTCAGTTCATCTACGGCGGAGACGGACTCGATCCCGCGGCCATGGAGGGGAAAGATGAGCCGCTGGAGTTCAAGAGAGTCCTGGACAACATCAGAGTAGGTCTCTCAAAAAACGTGCATGATAAACACAAACATGTTCATTAAAATAGTTTATGTAATCTTACCTCCTCAGAATTCAGATTGTTTGAGGAACAAACCAAATTTATGTAGTTGTTCTCTTAAAATCTGGCATCTAAATGTAATTTGCATATTTAAATTAGCTGGTTGGATTATACAGTGTTTGCTGTCATGAGGCTTTTTTCTGTTTCGGAAATTCCTTATGGGATCCATTTATATTTATTTGTCTGGATAACATTTTAATGGTCACCTAATCAATTGAATTCATAAAACTTAACCGTTTTATGTATTTATAAATGTTAAAACGTGCATGATTAACATGACATTATTCATGTCAGAATTCAAATTGAATGAGGAACAGACCAAATCGAAGTAGTTCTTGCATCTAAATGTAATTTGCATATTTAAATTAGATTTTATTTATTTTTTTTGGTTTTTAAAATACATTTTATTTATTTGTATGGATTACAATTTAATGGTCGTCAAATCAATTGAATTCGTAAAACTAACAATTCAATATATTTATAAATGTTAACGATAATTGGGTCCTTTAAAATCTCTTTATTTTTCTCAAATTCTGTTTCGCTTTTTTCTGTTTTATGATGTAATACAAATTGTATCCTCAAACATTGTGAGAATCATATTCACACAATTTTTACAATATAATCAATCTTATAAAATGTAATCAAACAAAAATATAACAATCCGTTTACAAAAAATAAAAAAAATTATATAAAATAAATGCAAAATGAATGATTTTATTAACTTTTTAAAATAAACTTCTGCACAACAGAGGTTTACTTTATAATTTAAAACATGCATAAAATCTCTTTCTGTTTAACTATTATTTTTACTACTTTAGTACATTTTACTGTACAATAATACACACATTATAAGACCTAAATAAAGTCACATTTTCACCACATCATTTTCTCTGCTCGTGGATGAGCAATCAGGGTGGATTCTGGGATTGTGGTGTTTATCATCAAATGTGAGCTGATATTTATGAAATAGTAGAGTTGTGGTCTGCCATCAGTTTCGTTCAATCACAGCTGGCCTGTTCAGATTGTGATCACTGCTATCTGTAGAGTCTAAGTGATTGTAATGGTGCTTGAGGACGCTGGGATGTGGAAACGCAGCGCTGAAGAGCACTTTACACATCATTTCCTCCCTAGTCTGAACGCTTTGTGTTGACAGGCGGTGTTCGGCTGTCCGGGTGAGCCGGCGCTGAGCAGAAACGAGCTGGTTTTGACCACCGACTCCATCATGAAGAGAAAAGACTTTCTGTGCTGTAGAGACACGTTTCTGGAGGTGAGACGACGCACTTTTGATGTCCCTTATGTTGATCCAAACCTGAATGAAATGTATGTCTTTAGTAGAGCACAAAAAAAGTAGACGATTAGCTGAATGTTCACGCTGCTCTTTTCCACACAATCAGATCAGACCGTGAGCTTGAGCTGTCAAGCACTAAAAAGATGCCATTAAAAATGAAAAATCATAAGTCTGAGGTCTAGAGGAATAAACTGCAATTGACTTTAGATCAGTTGTTCGCAAGATGCCTGAAAATGAATCAAATAAGCTTTAAAATGATTATGGTATGTGGTAAGCTCACTTTATTATTATTAATATTATTTTTTGGGTAATTAATTCCCTCAACAACTATCATTTTTATTTATGAACCAAATTTATTGATTTATTTCCACAGCCTTGGAAAACCTGCATATATGAGCGAATTTTAAGTGTTATTTATAGACCCTGAAAAGTCATAGAAATGTTATGGCTAATATAATTTTTTCTAGTTGTGTTAAACCTATTTTATTGGCTAGAACATGCTGAGAAACTGTAATTTTTGAGATGATAATAATAATAATAAGACCAATAAAAAAAAAAATATATAAATATATATATATATATATATATATACGAAATGTTTTTCAGTGTTTATTATATATATATATATATATATATATATAATAAACACTGAAAAACATTTCGTTATTGAAACTTCTGAAATTACAGGGTTTGTTTATTAAAAGTACATATTTTTTGGGCTGTAAATCTTTGGTTAGACACCGAATCGATTCACAATTCATAGGAATTCTATTCAGGAAGGATTTTTGATAATTTGATATTTTTTATGTGCGTTCATAGGATTATGTGTCCTAATGTGTCTTAGTTAAGAGCATTTAACCTGCTTAAGATCACTGTCGCTTTCATTGTATTGGAAAAGAGCAGCGTGAACATTCTGCCAAACAACTTCTGTTTCTGTTTCTCAGAAGAAAAGAAAATTGACGAAGCTCATTTAGAGGTGAATTATTCCTTTAACTCATGAAGCTCATGGTAATTTCCCCACATTGACCTGGTTGACACTGTAAAAAACATGATATGTTATCATAACATTTTTTTCTTCTGTCAAATCAACTTTCTGATGATTAAATCAATCTCCTTCATTGTATTAACTCAATTTTTCAATTTCAATGAACTTAAAGTTTTAAGGCAACCAGGTTACTTCATTTTTTTTACGTTAAACCAACAATATTTTTTACAGTGTCTGATCCACAGCTCTGATCCCAAATGTATGAATTGACCATCCAACCCCACAGACGAAGAGGATTTATCAAACTAAAGAAAAATAATGAATGACCATCTTCAAATGGGGTCAAAACCCTTTCCTCTCTCATTTGAGGCAGCTCTTCACTGTGTGAGTGCTGTTTATCAAAGCGGAGATGCACTCGACTCTCATAAAGGAAAACGAGTGGTTTTACTGTGTTCCTGAGGGCTGGCGTGAGGATGCTGAAGAGCAGACGCGTTTAAACAACACTGAAACGCGAATCTCTCAAATCTGCTAAATGGGTTAAACCTCTGTCCAGGTTGCATAAAAACACATTCGTCACTTAAAACTTATGAGTGTGTACCTGTGTTGTAGTACTCGAGACTCGGACTCGTCTCGGACCATATTTTAATGGTCTTGGTCTTGTCATGGACTCGTGTCCATTTGGACTCGGAATTGACTCGTACTCGAACATTTTTTTTTAGGTCTCGGACTTATTCCCGAGTCCACTCGTGTTCAATTCAAAATATTTTTCATGATTATTAATGTATGTTAATAAACTATTTCTTTAAATTGATTGACACGCCCAGTGATTGGTGATTTTCTAGTGCGCAACTGCGCATGACTAATTGTAATAAAATAACTTTTAACACCACCTACTATGTGGCCTTTTTACCCTAAACTGATCATATTTTTTACACTACAAGTAAATTCAGTAAAATAAAAAAATGATTTCTCTAAGTAAATAAAAGTAAATTAGGTAATCAACCCTCACTGGTCTCGGTCTCGACTCGGACTCGACTTGGACTCGGTCTTGACTCGGACTCGAGTGAGGTGGTCTCGACTACAACACTGGTGTGTACGTGGTTTAAGTGCCCGCTATGCTATTTTAAAGGTTGTTTTGGAATCATTCGAGGTCAAAAACACTTCAATATTCCCATAATACACTGCAGCATTAGCTCTTTTCTCTGATTCGGTCTCTGTAAACCCCACCTGCTGTGATTGGTCGGATTTGCACTGCTTATTATCATATGTGAATCTCAGTGAGACGAACAGTGACGATGACGTGGGTTTTACTGTAAAACAGCGTCTCCTCGACGTGAACAACACGAGCCGAACTCTTCCAGTCTCGGATGCACTACAGTGCTTGAGGGCGGGGCTAAGAGACTCTGTTTAGCCAATCGAGACCAGAGGCGGGCATTATGCAAATTAGTTAAGTTTCAGTTCAGAATCACTTTTTTCTTTTAAGAGACAAGCCCTTTTACATTCACAATCTGCTCTGTTACACACTACATGAAGGGTAACACCTGAAAAGCATTATTTTATTAGTTTATTTTCTGTAGTCGGTGTTTCTCCTGTATGCGTTCAACTGAAGCGTTTCCGCTCAGTGTCTGTGTGTTTCGTTTAAAGGCTCTGACAGACACTGGCAGTGACAAGTACTTACAGGTATTGTACGGCATCATCAGCATGATGTGTGAGTTTAGATGAGTTGTGTTTATATGAGAGCGGGTGTGAGTTTAGTTCAGCATGTAGTAACCAGTGTTAATGTGCTGATGCTGATCTACACACACTAATCCTGATGCACGCTTTCAAACCGGCCGTGTGAGGCTTTCAGGTTTGTGTGAGTCTGAAGATTTAAGGCCTCAAAATGTGACTCAGTGCCTCATATTTCACCCCAAATCAAAAGAAATTATTTTGCTGAATGATTTAAATCATCATGAATGAAGTTAAATCATTTTCTAAGTCATTATAAATCTGTGATACTTTAGATTTATTTTATATACTATTGTAGTATTTATTATTATTTTTTTGTAATTTGAGTATTTTTATGTGATTTTGGCCTTTTAATTAGTTTCCGTTGTAAAAATGTTTTTATTTAATTTAATTTTAAGTTCTAAAACTTATTTCATTTCCATTTGTTGCGATGGCAGCATTTTTAATACATTAACGTGAACATTTCTAATAATGTTTCATCTAATATATATCTAAAAAAATATTTTGAGTATTGAGGTGATATTTTATATTTTTTACTGAATCTGTGAGATTTATCCAGTTCTATCTGTTTTATACTTTTTGTGCATACTGTAGCTGAATTGGTATGAATGATCTTGCTGCAGGTAGTGAGCTCTGCATTGCATTTTGGGTTAATATTGCTCATGTAATTATATAAAAATATCTTGTAATTTTGCTTTCTAAATGCTTTGAAATTCTTTTCAATTGTAGGAAATCAGAAAGTTCATAAAAACAATTTCGGAGAGAATCAAAAAGACACGCGACAAGTATGGCATCAATGACAACGGAACAACAGAGGTGAGAGAGAGAGAGAGTGAGAGCGAGAGAGAGAGTGAGCGAGAGCGAGCGAGTGAGGGAGTGTGAGAGAGCGAGTGAGTGAGTGAGTGAGTGCAAGAGAGTGAGTGAGAGCGAGAGAGTGAGTGAGAGTGTGAGAGCGAGCGAGTGTGACAGAGTGAGTGAGTGAGAGCGAGAGTGTGACTGAGAGTGTGAGAGAGAGAGCGAGAGAGTGAGTGAGAGCGAGCGAGTGAGGGAGTGTGAGAGAGCGAGTGAGTGAGTGAGTGAGTGCAAGAGAGTGAGTGAGAGCGAGAGAGTGAGTGAGAGTGTGAGAGCGAGCGAGTGTGACAGAGTGAGTGAGTGAGAGCGAGAGTGTGACTGAGAGTGTGAGAGAGAGAGCGAGAGAGTGAGTGAGAGCGAGCGAGTGAGGGAGTGTGAGAGAGCGAGTGAGTGAGTGAGTGAGTGCAAGAGAGTGAGTGAGAGCGAGAGAGTGAGTGAGAGTGTGAGAGCGAGCGAGTGTGACAGAGTGAGTGAGTGAGAGCGAGAGTGTGACTGAGAGTGTGAGAGAGAGAGCGAGAGAGTGAGTGAGAGCGAGCGAGTGAGGGAGTGTGAGAGAGCGAGTGAGTGAGTGAGTGAGTGCAAGAGAGTGAGTGAGAGCGAGAGAGTGAGTGAGAGTGTGAGAGCGAGCGAGTGTGACAGAGTGAGTGAGTGAGAGCGAGAGTGTGACTGAGAGTGTGAGAGAGAGAGCGAGAGAGTGAGTGAGAGTGTGAGAGCGAGCGAGTGAGTGAGAGTGTGAGAGCGAGCGAGTGTGACAGAGTGAGTGAGTGAGAGCGAGAGAGTGTGACTGAGAGTGTGAGAGAGAGAGCGAGAGAGTGAGTGAGAGTGTGAGAGCGAGCGAGTGTGACAGAGTGAGTGAGTGAGAGCGAGAGAGTGTGACTGAGAGTGAGTGAGAGTGTGAGAGCGAGCGAGTGTGACAGAGTGAGTGAGTGAGAGCGAGAGAGTGTGACAGAGCGAGCGAGTGAGTGAGTGAGTGCGAGAGAGTGAGTGAGAGTGTAAGCGAGCGATTGAGTGAGTGAGTGAGAGTGAGCGAGAGAGTGAGTGAGAGCGAGAGAGTGAGTGAGAGCGAGAGAGTGAGCGAAAGTGAGTGAGTGAGTGAGAGCGAGAGAGTGAGTGAGAGTGAGCGAGAGAGTGAGTGAGTGAGAGAGAGCGAGAGAGTGTGAGAGCGAGAGAGTGAGCGAGTGTGACAGAGTGAGAGTGTGAGAGCGAGAGAGTGTGACTGAGAGTGTGAGAGAGCGAGCGAGTGAGTGAGTGAAAGAGACAGTGAGTGCAACAGAGTGAGTGAGAGCGAGTGAGTGTGACTGAGAGTGAGTGAGTGTGAGAGAGCGAGCGAGTGAGTGAGTGAAAGAGTGAGTGAGTGAGAGCGAGAGAGTGTGACAGAGCGAGCGAGTGAGTGAGTGAGTGCGAGAGAGTGAGTGAGAGTGTAAGCGAGCGATTGAGTGAGTGAGTGAGAGTGAGCGAGAGAGTGAGTGAGAGCGAGAGAGTGTGACTGAGAGTGAGTGAGTGTGAGAGCGAGCGAGTGAGTGAGTGAAAGAGTGAGTGCAACTGAGTGAGTGAGAGCAAGAGAGTGAGTGTGAGAGCGAGCGAGTGTAACTGAGAGTGAGTGAGTGAGAGCGAGAGAGTGTGAGAGAGTGAGTGAGAGCAAGAGGGTGTGACTGAGAGTGAGTGAGAGTGAAGGTGTGAGTGTCTGACGGCCTGTTTTCTGATCCATTACAGCCTAAAGTTCTGTACCAGTTGGACAGGATCACTCCGACCCAGCTGGAGAAGTTTCTGGAAACCTGCAGAGACAAATATATGAGGTAACACACACAGCGGTACACAGTTTCTGATGAGAGCTTGCTCTATGGTGCTCAAATATAAATTAAAAAAATAATCAATATGCTAAAAAAAAAAACAGACAGAGAAGGCGTCACTAGCTTTTAAATGTGTTCTATAAATGAATAAGTTGAGGTGTGTGTTGCTCAGGGCCCAGATGGAGCCGGGCTCTGCCGTCGGAGCGCTGTGTGCCCAGAGCATCGGGGAGCCCGGCACTCAGATGACCCTCAAGACCTTTCACTTCGCCGGGGTCGCCTCCATGAACATCACTCTGGGAGTGCCGAGGATCAAAGAGATCATCAATGCGTCCAAGAACATCAGGTGACACATGTGATCTTTTAAAATTATTTTAAAAAGTGCTAGATTATTACTTGTATTTATAATAATATTTTACTGTATGAATATATAATTTATATATAAATAAATCATTGTTTATATTTTTTAATTATGTTTATATATAAATTGAATTGTTTTCCAGGCCTGTAATACATTTTTGTAGCATTTTTATTGTAGTTTTTTATTTTTTTTTATTTCTTTATTTAAAAATTATTATTTGTAATATTTATAACTCCCAGGACTGGAAAAGTCATAATTGTATATTGAATATTTTCTTTATTTTTTTATAATCCCAAATAACCATTTTTACATTATTTATAATTATATTTATTATAGGGCTGTGCAAAAATTAATTGCGATTAATCGCATCCAAAATAAAAGTCTGTGTTTACATAATATTTTTGTGTGTGCTTTATATAATTATTTTGTATATATAAATACACACACATGCACGTATATATTTAAGAAAATGTGTTATTCATATATAAAATATTTATATTTATACAATATAGATTATGTTTTTTATAAATATATACAGAATTTAAGCGCAAATAATTCTTAAATATATACATGCATGCATAGGTATTTATATATACAAAATAATTATATACAGCACACACAAATATATTATGTAAACACAGACTTTTATTTTGGATGCGATTAATCGCAATTAACTTTTGCACAGCCCTAATTTATTAATAAATTATAATTTATATTTATGCTTATATCCCCATCTCTAAAATAATTTATCTATTTTCTTTTACAATTAAAACCTCAAGATTCTTTGACACACCTATATTCCACCTAAATACTAAAGTACATGAACATTAGGGTTGGGTATCGAGGATCGAGTATCGATTGGAACCGAGACTAACTTTTCGTTTTTCCCGGAATCGTTCAAAAGTTCAAATTTCGATTCCTAGTTTCGATATTTACAGTCCGCCGAGCGGAAGAAGAAACCGCTGAACAACACCAACGAAGAAGCGTCTACCGGAAGTGTTGGCATAACCGCGCGAGTCGAACATGAGTAGCTTACGTCGGCGGTCCAAAGTGCGGCTTCACTTTTCTAAAAATAACAAAATCTCGGCAAAATGCTAAATTTGTGACAAAAAAAGTATTTTTACAGAAGGAGTATTTCCTTCAGAAAGACCGTTGGTTAGCAAGGTTAGCTAAACTTTTTTGACCCCGCCTCTTAAAAGAATCGGAATCGAGAATCGTTAGGAACCGGAATCGAAACAAGGAATCGGAATCGGAATCAGAATCGTTCAAATTCAAACGATACCCAACCGTAATGAACATGGTAATCATTCTGAATAATCCAGTGCTGTGGTATTACCATCTAACTCCCACAGTATTTTAAGAGCCCAGATGATAAACCATAACTGGACCTCACACACCGTCAGAGAACAATCCTGAAATAACCTTCACAAAATAGTGACTAGACTGTGGAAAAGACATCGATTCATGAGTCTGATCTCGACCCCTGGAGGAGGAAAACACGTGTCAATCAGAGGAGAAGCCTGTGTGTGTGTGTGTGTGTGTGTGTGTGTGTGTGTGTGATTGCTGCTGTTCAGTTTTGATAAGTGGCTGCGGTAGTTCTTCTTAGGACGAGTGTGTGTGTGAGAGAGAGAGTGTGTATGTGAACAAGTCTCTCTGTCTCAGTGTGTCTGTGCTAACGAGTCTCCCTGCGTCTTCGTGTGTGTGTGTGTGCTAACGAGTCTCTCTGTGTCTCAGTACGCCCATCATAAGTGCCAGCCTGGACTGTGATGACGATGCAGACTTCGCTCGGCTGGTGAAGGGTCGCATTGAGAAGACTCTGCTGGGAGAGGTACGCGTGTGTGACGTCTGCTAAGCAACATTTCTCTTGCTTCCAGCTGGGTATCATTTTCATTCATTTCATTCGATTATTAATACCGATACCATGACTTCAAAATCAGTTCCTGAACGATACTTTTTCCGACGCCAATTTTATGAACAGATAGTGCTATAGCGGAGGCTGTAACATTAATGTGAAGAGGAGGAAAACTCAACCGTGAATGCAGCCATCCTAAAAGGAGTAGTTCACTTTTGAAAAAACTTTTGCTGATAATTTACTCGCCCCGTGTCATCCAAGATGTCCATATCTTTCTTTCTTCAGTCGAAAAGAAATGAAGGTTTTTGATGAAAACATTCCAGGATTTTTCTCCATATAATGGACTTCAATGGGGTCCAAACGGTTCAAGGTCCAAAAGACAGTTAATTACACTTTCAGATGCAGCTTCAAACGACACCAGACGATGAATAAGGGTCTTATCATGCGAAACGAGCGGTTATTTCAAAACTTATTCCAAAAATGTAACTTTTCTGTGGACAAATGCCAGCCTTGCTCTATTCTGTGAGGCGCGTTTGTAACGTCACGTAATACGTAATTACGTTCAAAAGGTCACGGCCGACGTAGCCGGAAGTACAGAATCAAAATCGTCCGACATCGTTGTTTTACCTTTTAATTCCTTTTTTTGTAAACGGCGTTTGAGTTCGTTTGCACGTTCAACCTATGCGTTCAACTTGTAAACACTGACTCTGTACTTCCGGCTACGTCGCCCGTGACCTTTTGAACGTAATTACGTATTACGTGACGTTACAAACGCGCCTCACAGAATAGAGCAAGGCTAGCATTTGTCCTTAGAAAAGTTACATTTTTGGAATAAGTTTTGAAATATCCGCTCGTTTCGCATGATAAGACCCTTATTCATCGTCCGGTGTCGTTTAAAAACATTTGAAGCTGCACTGAAACTCATTTGAACCTTGGACCGTTTGGACCCCATTGAAGTCCATTATACGGAGAAAATCCTGGAATGTTTTCATCAAAAATTTCTTTTCGACTGAGGAAAGAAAAACATGGACATCATGGATGACATGGGGGTGAGTAAATTATCAGCAAAAGTAAACTAATCCTTTAACTAAAAATGCCTAGATATAAGCGCTTTGGCAGAGCTGCATTTTTTTTTTTTTTTTTCCCAGTTGAAAGTGCCTCCTCACTTTCAACCTTTAAAAATCAGCTCAAAACACACCTCTTCACTGAGGCCTTTGGGCTCTTGCCTCCTTCTTAATTCCCCCTTCCCATTCTCATGTCCTTTGTTAAGCGTCCTTGGGTACTTTGAAAGGCGCTATATAAATTAAAGTTATTATTATTATTATACTTATTATGATACGGGATCTCCCCGAAAGTGTTCCTAGCATCTCATTTCACAAATAGTTTGTTTCTGTGTTGATTCTGTAATAAAATGTCAATACAGTTTTAAATGATTTTGTTCTTTTATTATGCTTGCTTGTTGTCGTTTGTTGATGTTGTATAAACAGAATGAGACGGTTGGTTGGTGTGGTATTAGCCCCGCCCCTCCTCCACTGTGATTGAACGCGACAGTGACAGTGATGAGCGCTGCGTACATTCTTCAACTCTCGGCGACCGGTAAAAACACACCGCGTGAAATAGTCGCTCAGCGCCTCGTTACGCTTAAACTATTGGAAAAATAAAAACGCTTTGGTGGACACAGGGCCTAAGGATAAGCACACGTTACAGGATATATACTTTAATGTCAATTTTCCCCATTTTAATTCTTCTGATTCCACGTTTTTTTTTTTTTCTGTTAACATTTTTTTTTGATAGTTCAATTAAATTGTATTAATAAAAAAGCATGTGTAATTAATTACATTATTTGTTTTTCATATTCCACTTTATTTTTTACCCCGTTCTATGAAATTTCTATTTTATTGTCTATGATTCCATTTTCAATGGTTTAATCAAAAACATATCTAATTAGTTAAATTCATAAAAACATCTTAATTTATTAATTTGTATATAATAATAGGGTCTTTATTTTTTATGACAAACAAGTCCTTCACAACAAAATTGTAACACGTTAGAAAATTAGTTTTAATAATAATTTTATTATTATTAATACTAGTATTACATTTAAGATGATAATAAAAAAAAAAGAAGTATACATTTTAATAATAATTGTATTATTATTTGTACTAGTATTACATCTAAGATGTGCATTAAATTGTAGAAGAGTGATATATTTCTATCGTTATTCCTTAAAAGTTAAACCACGCTTTTATTTTGACGGGTTGCCGTGTAGCCCTTCTGTGATGTGATGACGTTTCTCTCAAATGAAATGTTGTCAAAGTGAGAATAAGGACTATTTAAATATGAATCCTTGTCAGACGTCGACGAGATTAACCCCTCGGGTGTCGAAATTTGGTACCGAACGACGCGACGTTTTTTGATACTCGCTGGAATCGAGGTGATTCGGTCAGTGCCATCAATCCCAGAATGCCTTGCAAAAAGCTCAATTTTATAAATATGTATTTTTGTTCGTTCACACAGGAGCCTGTGTGTTTGTGTATCATTATGTTGTTGTTTTCAGCCGAATCAGCGAGTTTGATTGTTTCTGTCAGATCTCCGAGTACATCGAGGAGGTGTTCCTGCCGGATGATTGTTTTATCCTGGTGAAACTGTCGCTAGAGAGGATTCGTCTTCTGAGGCTGGAGGTAACGGCACATTTGATCATAACTAGCTGTTAGCATCAGTGTTTTTATGCTAATTCAAAAGTGATTTACATGGAATAAATTAAAATAATCAAAAGAAATAAGAATAATCCAAACAGTTTAGAATAAAAAGTGAAAAGTAAATATAGTCAGACGGTTCAGTAAATGCACAGCTAAACAGAAGTGTTTTGAGTCTGGGTTTGAATGTGACTGAATCTGGTTTATATTGATAGTTCATATGGATGCTGTAAAATTCTGTATTAAAGGTTGGGTATGTGATTTTCTTTTTTGCCCATTTTTTTCTAAATCACTTGAAATCCTATTCCTGACCCACTTACTAGAGCCCGACCGATAAAGGATTTTGAAGGCCGATACAAATATTAAAATTCGATCTATCGGCCGATATTTTATTCATTTCTTTGAAACTGGACATGATAGTCACAAATTTTGTCATTATTATTTGAGTTTAGAGAACTGATGGGGATGTTCTTTTAATTGTTATTCAAGCAATGACCAACTCAACGAGTGTTGCCAACAGGAACGGTGTAGAGCGCCCTCTGGTGGACAAACTATACAACTCCAACACTCATGACATGGTTCAAGCGTCCGTTTTTATTTTTATTTTTAAATATTCATTTATCAGCCATTATAACTGTCGATACCGATAGTTTGGAAAATGCCTAATATCGGTCTGGCGATATATCGGTCTGGCTCTACCACTTACAGCCACTGGGTTAGAAACACTGAAATGAAATTTAAGCAATTTAATCATCTGTGGAACTCAAACTCCAGCCAATCATTTCTTTATTTAACTTCAACATTAACTTTATTGTAGAGCTGCTGTACTTTAATTTCCTGTTATCACTGTAAAGCTGCGTTGAAACAATCAATATTGTTAAAAGCGCTTTATAAATGAAGATGACTTGTCATTATTTCACTATGATGATCAGGTTTATAGTCGTGGTGTTTGTTGTGTCCAGGTGAACGCAGAGACCGTACGCTACTCCATCTGCACGTCGAAGCTGCGCGTGAAGCCGGGAGACATCGCGGTTCACGGAGAGGCCGTGGTGTGTGTGTCTCCCAGAGAGAACAGCAAGAGCTCCATGTACTACGTCCTGCAGTCGCTCAAACAGGAGCTTCCCAAGGTCAGCCGCTGATACGCTGACATCACAGAGTGATCATGTGATGGAGTTCAATTAGCCAATGAGATTCTGGCTCTTTCAATTATGATTGCAACCTGGAGACACAAACTTAAACAGTATATAGAGTAAAGACAAAATGCTAGCTTTTATTTGCTCATATTTATTAGTAGTGCTCAATAAAATATAAAGATATAATATTGTGTGTGTGTGTATATATATATATTAGGGCTGTGCAAAAATTAATTGCGATTAATCGCATCCAAAATAAAAGTCTGTGTTTACATAATATATTTGTGTGTGCTGTATATAATTATTTTGTATATATAAATACACACACATGCATGTATATATTTAAGAAAATGCGTTATTCATATATAAAATATTTATATTTGTATAATATGGATTATGTATTTATATATATATACAGAATTTAAGCGCAAATAATTCTTAAATATATACATGCATACATAGGTATTTATATATACAAAATAATTATATACAGCACACACAAATATATTATGTAAACACAGACTTTTATTTTGGATGCGATTAATCGCAATTAATTTTTGCACAGCCCTAATATATATATATATATATATATATATAATATGCAGACATTCATATAAGCTTATTGTAAACTAAATCTAATTTGTTAATTGAATTGAAGTTGAAATGCTAAAAAATATGAATATTAAATGTAAAAACCCGAACTTTTAAAATGTAATATTATTACTGAAACAAATAAAAATGACAAAAGCGCATAGAATTAAAATGCAACTTTAAATTATAAAAGCTAATATTATACTTGGCTTACTATTATTATTATACTCGCATCTAACACAAAGGTTTTTAAATATATTGTGTGTGTGTGTGTGTGTGTGTGTGTGTGTGTGTGTGTGTGTGTGTGTAGGTGGTGGTCCAGGGCATCCCTCAAGTGTCGCGTGCCGTGATCCACATTGACGAGCAGAGCGGGATAAAGAAGTTCAAACTGCTGGTGGAGGGAGACAATCTCAGGGCTGTCATGGCAACACACGGCGTCAACGGCAACCGAACAACATCCAACAACACGTATGAGGTACCGGTCCCGGTCCAGGCGGACTCTTTGGGGAAGATTACTCATTTTATTAACGTTTCATGCGCCGATTGCTTTTTAAACCTCAGTTTTTACATATAAAATGATAATCGGTCTTTACATAAATATTTTTTAGGGCTCTAAAAAAACTTAATTTTTTCCCTAATTTTTCCAAAATTGATTTTCGATTTATTGTTTTAAATTTTAATAATCGTAAATTCATAATGTAACAATTTTATAACTTATTAAATTTATATTTTCATTAAAATAGAATTCATTTATTTAAAATGTATCATCAATTTTTCATATTTATTATCAATTATTAATGAAGGCATAAAACTGTAAAAATGAAAAAAAAAATTGGCACAACATAGAAAAACCACTAAGAGACACTCCTTAAAACAATTAAGTTTTCATCATTTTATAATCATTTCTTGTAGAAGTACATTCTGCTGTGCAATATTAATATTTTATCTTTCTATCATAATTAAAACGAACTTTTATTTTGAAGTGTTGTCGTGAAGTTTCACGAAGTGAAATTGTGAAACATTGAGAGACGCTAGTCCATATCATACATAACTACAAGCTAACTTGTGATTTGGGGCCTTATATCTGTCTGAGTGTGTGTGTGTGTGTGTGTTGATCAGGTGGAGAAGACGATAGGCATCGAGGCAGCGAGATCCACCATCATTAATGAGATCCAGTACACCATGGTGAACCACGGGATGAGCATCGACCGCCGGCACGTCATGCTGCTCGCGGACCTCATGTCCTATAAGGTGAGCTTCTGAAGCGGCACGCGTGATGGTGATGATGTAATGGTGATGATGTTGAATATGATGTTTCTGGGTCTCAGGGAGAGATTCTGGGCATCACTCGCTTCGGTCTGGCGAAGATGAAGGAGAGCGTCCTCATGCTGGCGTCCTTCGAGAAGACGGCCGATCATCTGTTCGATGCTGCGTACTTCGGCCAAAAGGACTCGGTCTGCGGTGAGTGATGAGCACGGATAACCTGTGTGTGGATGTGTGTGTGACCCTGGATCACGAAACCAGTCTCGAGTCGCACGGGTGCATCTGTGGCAATAGCCAACAACTAGGGCTGGGTATCGTAACAAAATGTTCGATACCGATACCTTGACTTCGATACCGGTACCTGAACACGATACCTTTTTTGATACCAATTTTATGTAACCAGTTTTATTAATATAATATTACCTACATTTTTATTTTATTTTTCAGTTCCAATTTTGGGTAAAATATGGACAAACCCAGCCTCTTGTTTACATTTTTTAAAAATTAATTACATTTTTTTAAAAATTTTATTAAATCTTTTTTACATTTTAATTACATTTTGTAAACATTTTAATAATTAAAAAAAATAAAAATAATTAAATTTAAAAAAAAATTTAATTAACTTTTTAACCCAATGGCTGGGTTTGTCCATTTTTAGGATGTTAATTAGGAATTAAAGAAGTTTTTCAATCAATCTTTCTTTCAAATCCATCTTTCTTTCTAACTAATCCTATCTTTCTTTCTAACTAATCTTTTTTCTATCTATCTATTTATCTGTCTATCTGTCTGTCTTTCTCTACGTTTCTTTTTTGTACTTCTTTATTTCTCTACCTCTGTCTCTGATCATTGATAGATAGATAGATAGATAGATAGATAGATAGATAGATAGATAGATAGATAGATAGATAGATAGATAGATAGATAGATAGCTTATTTTTGTTAGGCTATACATTATTTATTTGTCATGTTTAGTATTTACAGTTGTAGATTATCATTTCTTGATTGTTTGCTGATTGTTATGCTTTTTGTATTTTGTCATATTAATTAGCATTCACAATTGCAGGTTGTTAACACCACACTGTGCGAGTCAAAATTATCCATTTTTCTTTTATGCCAAAGTCATTAGGATAATAAGTAAAGATCATGTTCCATTTCCTAATGCAAATATATTTAAAAAATAACTTTTGTAGTGGATGCAGCAAATGCACAACTTTAAAGGAGATTTTGGATATTTTTACACCCTCAGATCTTCAATGGTTGTATCTCAGCCAAATATGGTCCTATCCTAACACGCAATACATCAATGTAAAGCTTATTTATTCAGCTTTCAGGTGGTGCATGAATCTCAATTTTAAAAATGTGACCCTTGTGACTGGTTTTCTGGTCCAGGGTCGCAGTGTGTGTGTTATATTTTATTTATAAAGAAAGAATAAATGAGAAAATAAGAGTGCAAATAAGGTCCTAAAACAGGCTTAATTCTTATCACAATGGGCCAGTAGTTCAAAACATTTAATCTGGGTTTGGAAATCCCATTTTTTCCTATCCAGGATCAGGTAATCCGTCATACTTTTATGCCGGTTTTTCAAAGCAACATTGGACTGGATCACCAAAGTTTTACTACATTTTCTTCCTGAAATCCACCTTGAAATCCTACCCCCTGTTGGGATCAGGATAATCCTGTTTTTTTGGATCAAAGTTGTCCAAATCCCACTGACAAGTTTTGAACAACACAAACTGAAGGTTTGATCCAGATTAAAACTAGGATTGGATTCCTTGATCTAATCTGATTTGAACAACTTATTTTCAAGATTTGATCCAATCCGATAACCAAAATCCGAACAACTGGCCCCATAATTTGAGGTGGAAAAAGATGACTTAATATTTGGGTCAGAATATTTATTATGTCGGTTCTGCAGGTGTGTCCGAGTGCATTATAATGGGCATCCCCATGAATATCGGCACTGGACTCTTTAAACTCCTGCACAGCGCCACGAAGGAGCCCAGTCCCCCCCGCCGGCCACTGCTCTTCGACAGTCCTGACTTCCACATCCCCCTGGTCCAGTGACATCACGTCTCTCACACCACTGTGTGCCTCGCCAGACCCGTCTTCCCCATTCCACACGCTTTCAGGGATTATGATGATGATTCAGTGACTGAATCGCCTTCAAGACTGAGATTATTGATGTTTTTTATTATATTGAGGATAATAGACTTATGTTGATCTCCGCAAACATTCGGCCCTGTTGTTATTCTCATTTAAGATTATGTTCTTTACTGCTTGTTAGACTGAGATCAGATTAAATAAGGCACTTGTGTTCAGAAAAAAAGATTGAGTAAAGATTAATCTATTATACTAAATGTAATTAATGCGTTAAAGTGTGCAGTTTTTGTTTTTGCATGGTTGACGTCCATGTGTCTTGTAAATATGTATCAGGTGTGAATAAAATGTACATTACGACAACAAACAGGAGTTTCACTTGATTTATTTTTTTGTGTATTATTAAAAGTTCACATCTGTCAGATCATGATGTTTGAGAGTGTGAACACACACACACACATGCTGTTTGACATCAGGATTCATCGCACACGCATCGAGGGAAGGTTTGCTATGGAAGCGTATTGCATTCACTTGAGGAAACAAAATCTACTTTGTTTTTCTGAATTAACGAGTTAATTATGTCAGAATTACGAGATCATTTTTCACAATTTTTTTTGCACTTTTTCTGAGTTAACGAGTTAATTATCTCGGAATTATGAGAATTTTTCATGGAATTTTTTTTTTGCACTTTTTCTGAGTTAACGAGTTAAATATCTCGTAATTACTAGAATTTTTCATGGAATTTTTTTTTTGCACTTTTTCTGAGTTAACGAGTTAAATATCTCGGAATTACTAGAATTTTTCATGGAATTTTTTTTTTGCTGTTTTTCTGAATTAACGAGTTAATTATCTGAGAATTACGAGAATTTTTCATGCAATTTTTTTGTTTTGCTGTTTTTCTGAATTAACGAGTTAATTATCTCGGAATTACGAGAATCTTTCATGGAATTTTTTTTTTTTGCTGTTTTTCTGAGTTAACGAGTTAATTATCTCGGAATTATGAGAATATTTCATGGAATTTTTTTTTGTGCTGTTTTTCTGAATTAACGAGTTAATTATCTCGGAATTACGAGAATTTTTCATGGACATTTTTTTTGCTGTTTTTCTGAGTTAACGAGTTAATTATCTCGGAATTATGAGAATATTTCATGGAATTTTTTTTTGTGCTGTTTTTCTGAGTTAACGATTTAATTATCTCGGAATTATGAGAATCTTTCATGGAATTTTTTTTTTGTGCTGTTTTTCTGAATTAACGAGTTAATTATCTCGGAATTACGAGAATTTTTCATGGACATTTTTTTTGCTGTTTTTCTGAATTAACGAGTTAATTATCTCGGAATTATGAGAATTTTTCATGGAATTTTTTTTTTGTGCTGTTTTTCTGAATTAACGAGTTAATTATCTCGGAATTACGAGAATTTTTCATGGACATTTTTTTTTTTTGCTGTTTTTCTGAATTAACAATTTAATTATCTGAGAATTACGAGAATTTTTCATGGAAATTTGTTTTTGCTGTTTTTCTGAATTAACGAGTTAATTATCTCAGAATTACCAGAATTTTTCATGGAAATTTGTTTTTGCTGTTTTTATGAATTAACGAGTTAATTATCTCAGAATTACCAGAATTTTTCATGACAAAAATTTTGCTCTGTTTTTCTGAATCAACGAGTTAATTATCTCAGAATCACGAGATAGTTTTTCATGGAATTTTTTTGCTGTTTTTCTGAATTAACGAGTTAATTACCTCAGAATTACGAGAATTTTTCATGGAAAAAAATTTTGCTCAGTTTTTCTGAATTAACGAGTTAATTATCTCACAATTACGAGATAGTGTTTCATGGAAAAAAGTTTTTGCTCTGTTTTTGAGATTATCAAGTCATCAATTCAGAAAAACAGAGCAAACAATTTTTTCCATGAAAAAATATCTTGTAATTCTGAGATAATTAACTCAGTTATAATTAACACAATATGCTTCCGTAGTTTGCAGATGTGATCCGCTCAAAACGGATCTCATGTTCTTTCCATCAGAGAATTTACATGTCGTTAAAATGCATCTGTAATGGAGCATTAATCTATTACGGATGTTCTGGGAAAACCGAGTCGCACCTTTTTAACAAACACATTCCAGCCTGTCCATGTTTCCAACACGTTAGCACATCGTCATTAGCGTGAATCATTTAACAGTCCCAGATGTTCATCACAAACGCTTCCGAAAGAATAAAATGAAAGCATTTCTTTATAATATCTGAGCAAAGTGAATTTATAAAGTACAGACTTTAAAGATCAGAGCTGCCAATGGAGTATTTACAGTGTTGTTACCCCATTTCACTGAGTTTCACTACACTTTACTTGAAGCCATTATATGGGTATTTTTAATGCATTATGAATTGCAATGCACTGTATTGTATGATTTTGCATAAATAGGCTCGTCTATTAATTCTTGCACTTTTAGAAAGTGTAATGCATTAAAACACGAAAACCAATTTCAGAAATAATCTGCAAACATTATAATGCATTTAAACCTTTTTTTAAAATTTGCAGTGCATTAGTGTACATTATAAATACCATTATAATGCATTATACATAAAGAGAAATTAATATTCTGTCATTACCCTCATGTCTATATATATATATATATATATTTGGGCTGTGCAAAAATTAATTGCGATTAATCTCTCATAAAAGTCTGTGTTTACATAATATATTTGTGTGTGCTGTATATAATTATTTTGTATATATAAATACCTATGCATGCATGTATATATTTAAGAATTATTTGCGCTTAAATTTTGTATATATAAATAAATACATAATCTATATTATATAAATATAAATATTTTATATTTGAATAACACATTTTCTTAACTATATACATGCATGCATAGGTATTTATATATACAAAATAATTATATACAGCACACACAAATATATTATGTAAACAGACTTTTATTTTGGATGCGATTAATCGCAATTAATTTTTGCAGTCCTAATATATATATATATATATAGAATTAAATACTTTTGTGTTCTTCTGAAAAACTTTGTTTACTTACAAAAAAGAAATTCTGTGTTTCGAGGTTCAGTTAACAAACTAAAATGATTAAAAAAAAAATTTGTTACTTAATCACATATATGTTAATAAATCAATAGCCATTTTTCCACCCCCTTTTTTATGGATATTTTGGGATATCACATCAAAATGTGCATTAATTCTAGAAATGCATATAAAATAACGCACACTTAATTTAGTATTCATGCACATAAATTACAGTATGATGGAAACACATTTACCGAATAAATTCATCAATGTGCATCTTTGGGGAAATTCGGCACCAGTTCATCAGGAAGTGATGATTTTGTTCTCTATGAATTAAACACAAATGTTTAATGCAAGTTAAATTCTCATCGTTGGATGGGAACATGGCTATTGATACTATGATACTAAAACAACACTGCGTTCCCCGAGAATGCACTGAAATATTGTTTAGTATTTCCCCATCACCATGTCCTTTTAGGTCCTGTGCTTCTGTTAGTATTGCAGTTTGACGTGCGTTCAATGTGAACTGTTGTTTTATGAAGCAAAAGATCTTCAAAAATTCCTACTGAAAAATAGCTTTTGGGTTTGAAAGGACATGATGAGGAGTAAATACTGAGAGGATGCTGGTTTTTTTACTTCATAATAATTCCTGATAATTTACTCGCCCCCACTTCATCCAAGATGTCCACGTCTTTCTTTCTTCAGTCGAAAATTATTCGATTTTTGAGGAAAACATTCCAGGATTTTCTCCATATAATGGACTTCAATGGGGTCCAAACGGTTTCCCTTTAGCTTTAAAGTCTCGACACGATCCCAGCCGAGGAATAAGAGTCTTATTTAACGATAAGTTTGGTCATTTTCGAGAAATAATAAACATTTATATACTTTTTAACCACTAATCTTGCACTAGCTGTGATGCATAATCATGTAACGTTAATTAAAACCGTTGGACCCCATTGAAGGTCACTATATGGAGGAAAATCCTCAAAAACTTTAATTTCGTTTCAACTGAAGAAAGAATAAGTTGGATGACGTGGGGGTGAGTAAATTATCAGGGAATTTTAATTCTGAAGTGAACTACTCCTTTAAGTGAGGTCAGTCAGTTGTGCTGCATGCTAACTAGCGCTAGCGCTCGGGCGTCTTTTTCCCTGTCTGCGTCTCCCATCGTGGATTTGAAATCCCGAACTCATCCGACTGACAGCAGTGTTGAGATTATCTCAAAGGCTGGTTTTTCTTGCCAAGACCACCTCGATGTCTGAGATCCTCTGTTTATGTGACGCAGGAGCTGCTCGACGGCAGCTGGGATGTAGCGGTTTGGCCTCTCTGCTCCGCGAACGCTGTGGAGATCTCCAGATCTGCGTTTGAAGAGGTCAACACTCGGTTCTGGTGCGTTTGCAGGGCTCCTGTGTTCCCGCTGGTGGTGTTGCTGCTGAAGGCCTCCGTTTTGAGGTGTTTGGAGAAGTGCACGCTGAGATTGGGCCGCTCTACAGCGCCGCCCTGGTGGCCGGGACGCCTCAGGTAAGAGGACAGCGTGGAGACGCAGCTCTTCTTGAAGTTCTCGTTCATGAAGGCGTAGACGATGGGGTTGTTGAAGGAGTTGGAGAAGCCGATGGCCTGGACCACAGCGATGATCATGTTCACCGTGACCTCGTCGTAGTTCTTCTCCAGGTCGTCTGAATGGAGAACGCACAGGTATTTTTAATTCACATTTATTTGTATAGAGCGCTTTACACAGTACACATCGTTTCAAAGCAGCTTTACAGAGTCCACGTTACAATTTACAGTGATCTGTTATCAGAGGAAACTAAGTTATGCGTTTCAGAAATGTATATAAATCACAGATAGTGGAAAAACGTATTAATTTAAACAATGTAATTTAAGGCAGTTCGTGAATATTTAAACTTGTTGCTCAGTTTGTAAAATCTGGGTGTTTACAGTAACATCAGACGCTTATAGACTTTAAAAGCCTCGTGTTTGATCAGATGTTTATTACTTGCTCTGTAAAGTCGCCCTAATTGTTGCTTTAAGGTGGATTTAAGAAATTAAAACAGTCATAAATATTCGTATTGTAATTTTATGGTTGTAATGTAAAATAAAATTATGTTTGCTAATATTATATTATGTTTTCAAAAGTTTTTTTATTTTACTTATTCTGTTTTGTCACTATTTGCTATTGATGTTTTATTGCTAAACATATGCACTATATTATTTTTTACTCATCCTGTCTTTTAATATTGAATGTATGTTTGAATAAATCCGTTTTGTGACGGCCACCATTTAAATCTCAATATATAAAAACGAGTAGAAATGGATTATACCGTTATTATAAAAACGTATGTAGTTTGCAGGCAGTGGCCAGTTATACTGTATAAATAGCAACTAGATTATATTTACACTGTATAATAGCATTGTTTTCTATGAAATAAGTGTAAATAGTAGTTAGATGCTATTTATTCTTATAGTTGCAGATATTATTCGCACCTCAGTGTTGTTCTACATTAAACGGTATGCAATAGTAACATTGTATTATTAAATGGATGAGCGATAAACACCCTTTTATTTTTTTTTTTCAATTGTCTTTTTATTGATTTTAACATTTTATTAACATAAAAGAGAGAAATAATAACAATAATAATAACAATAATAAGAAAGAAAAATAAATAAATAAATAACACAAAAAAATATTAAACACCCTATTATTAAACACGTTAAACACTTTATTTCCACTTTTAGAATATTTTCTTAAATTTTATTGAAAATAGTGCTTTTCCGATCTGCGTCTTTTGTCATTTTGTCGGGACCTAATTATCTTTTAATCGATTAATCGCATCCAAAATAAAAGTTTGTGTTTACGTAATATATGTGTGTGTGGTGTGTAATTATTTTGTATATATAAATACACACACACGCATGTATTTAAGAAATATTTGCATGTATATACTTTATATATATTTATACACAATTAATATTATGTATAAATATAAATATTTGATATATTAAGAACACATTTTTCTTAAATATATACATGCATGTGTTAGTATTTATATATATATATACAAAATAATTATACACACCACACACACATATATCATGTAAACACAAACTTTTATTTTGGATGCGATTAATCGTTGCCCATCCCTATTAAATAGACACTCCATCATTTATATGCAATATTCTACAAATCAATTATTTTTAACCTTTAATATTATAATGTTGTAAGAATTGTGGTTTCATGTATACTTTACAGCACTTAAGAGTTTTTTTTTTTAGGAAATTTGTCATTTACTGTACCTGATAGGCCCCAAATAAATAAATATTGAATCAAAATCGAATTCAATTGACAAATTTGTGCCATTACCCAGCCCTCATCTTAATAAATATCCTTTATATCGATATCTTAATGTCCTTTGAGTGCACCACAAGTTCAAACCACAAAAATGTTCCCCAGTGGGACGATGCAACTATTTATCCATAGAGCTTCACACTGTCAAAACCAGACAAAATGTGATAAACACTATTTGTAGATCCGAAAAAATGCCTGATCTGTAGTTATCCAGAACATATGTTCAGGGACATCTGAACTTATATTCCTGTAGTGTTGTTATGATCAAGTAGCGAGACGCATGCAATCAGAGACATGGACGTGACACACTCACTGTACTCGAACAGCATGTGCACGACGTGAAACGGCGCCCAGCAGACGGTGAACAGCAGCACGATAGTGATCATCATTTTGACGGCACGTTTCTTCTTCCTGTTTGAACAGCAGAAAAGGGAAAGTTACTGTAGAAGATATAATGCATAACAATGTGCATTATGAATATGAATTATGCATAAAGGCTTCAAGTAAAGTGTTTCCATATTCAGAAAAACAAGCTTGATTTGATTTTAAAGGGATACTTTAAAATATTTTCAAATTACCACCCTCATATCCAGTGTTGGGTGTAACTAATTACTAAGTACTAAGTTACTGTAATTTAATTACTTTTCCTTGAAAATGTAAAGTAAGGGATTACTCTTCATTTATCTGTAATTTAATTATAGTTACTTCTGATGTAATTGAGGTAAATACTGTGTATGGATCAATCCGATCTCACAGCGATTCGTATGCATGTGTCCAAATATTACGACCGCACTCGAAATGAAATGTTGATATGTTTTATCTTACCTCAAGTGCATCCAAGATGTAGATGTCTTTGTTTCCACAGTATTTTCAATTTTGATATTTTTTAGGTCTGTCAGTCATATAATGGAGGTCTATGGTCACCACCTCAAAGAGCATGCTCAGAGAAGTCCAGATTAAACATGATTTAATGACTCGTGAATGTAAGTACACACTGATGGCCTAAGACACGAAACGAGCGGTTTGTGTGAGAAAACCAACAGTATTTATATCGTTTTCCCTGTTGTGATCACAGCCACGTCCAAGTGATCTGAGGGCGCGGGCGCTTTGTGGCTGTGGTCACGAGATAAAACGACATAAATACTGTTGGTTTTCTCACACAAACCGCTCGTTTCGTGTCTTAGGCCATCAGTGTGTACTTACATTTACGAGTCATTAAATCATGTTTAATCTGGATTTCTCTGTGCTGCTCTTTGAGGTGGTGACCATAGACCTCCATTATATGACTGACTGAATTGAAAATACTGTGGAAACAAAGACACCTACATCTTGGATGCCCTTGAGGTAAGCTAAAACATATCAACAATTAATTTTTAAGTGAACTATCCCTTTAAATACACATTCATCTTTCCAGAGGTGAAGTATAATGCTATTGGGTAAAATGAGTTGTTTGCCTCATATTATGGAAGTAAAACAGTTATATGAAAGCGCTGTATAAATGTTGATTGTTTCTCAGTGTACCTGGTGATTTTGTTGATCTCTCTGTGGTTCATGGTGCTGAGGACGGAGGAGTCCCCCACACGCTTGCGGATCCAGAGCTGGACGCCGATGCGACTGTAGAGGAAGAGCATGGCAGCGAGCGGCAGCAGGAACAGCGCCACCATCATGAAGGTGGTGTAAACCTGACGGTGCACCAGCGAGTGCCAGCGCTCATGACAGCACACGTGATGGTGGTCGTACAAGAAGTCATACTTCACCTGAGGAACACAGATAAGAGAGGAAACCTAATTCGTATTCATACAAAGCATGCATGACTTTTAAAAGAGCTGGAGGCTATTTATTTTAGAGTAGCATGCATGAGATCGTCCGTGTCGTCTTGGCCAATCCGAAGTGCTCTCTGAATGTCAATCTTTGTAAACGTTTAGATATTTTGCGAGTGTGTGTGTTTGAGGCATGTAAACAGTGTGGTGAAAAAACGCACCGAAAAATCAATTGCAAACCACAAAAGGTTTAACTTCAGAAACTTAAAATCTGGAATTTGCTCATTTTCTGCGTCTTTATCATGCAATTGTTGTAATGCTGCTCTTAGACTTCTGTTATGATGCTATATGAAACTTTTTCATAAAAAAAAAAAACAGTTGAAGAGTTCAGATGCAAAAGCCTCTAAATGCCATTTGAAATTTTCTTCTTTAATGATGATTTTTATCAAGCTTGTATATTTAAGTTCAGTAATTTCACTTAAATGACAATGATAATTACCTATTAATTGTTATTTAAGTGAAATTACTGAACTTAAATATACAAGTTTGATAAAAATCATCATTAAAGAAGAAATTTTCAAATGGCATTTAGAGGCTTTTGCATCTGAACTCTTCATTTGCACATCAGCCTACAGCTTTGAAGGACACAAGGGTGAGTAATAACTTTTGTCATTAATTATGCCTTGTAATGCACTGTATGATCTCATGAATAATGGTAACCAAAGTTATAATACATTATAAAACTCATTGTGGAAAGTATAATGCATTAAAAATCTGCAAATATTTGAATTATTTATGAAAATAATGCATTAAAACATGCTTTATGAATGCTTATATAATGCATTATGCATAAAGGCTTTGATTAAAGTGTTACAAGCTTATTTTGCTGAACATTATGGCAAGGAAACATAATGCTCTTGGGTAAAATGCATTGCATGTTCCCAAAGTTATGTCAGTAAATAAAAGCCATTTTGAAGGTTAAGCAAGTTATTTGCATTGCTTTTCTGTTTCATTTGTAACAGAAGGAACATGTTGACAGTGAATGCAAATACATTCATGAATAACGCTTGACCCCGATAAATGAACCGCACTCGACTCGAATCTATTTTCACGTGTGTCAAAGCAATTAACCTTGTGCTTGTTAAATGTTCTCAGTTAGCAGTGATTAACTAGCAGTGATTTTATCAGTCACTCACCTCCAAGTGCTGCACAAACAGCATCGGCGATCCCACCATGACAGCGGCGATCCACACCAGCCCTGCATATAAACCTGGATATTAATGGACTCTCACCACGAGCCCGTCACGTTAATGAAGAACAGCTGCATAAACCCAACCTAGCAGAGCAAAAGCCCTCGAGGGGACCGCACATATTTGCGCATGCAAATGAAAAGCTAGTTTTCATTTCCCAACAGGGAGAAATATTACGTTTTTTTAACGGCGTTTTATTTATATGCTGTTATTTTCTCCATTGGGGAATTGCTTTTTAATGATAACAGGCCTACTGTGAGTTAGTTATTATTCTTTCATCTTTAACAATAGAATTCCTGGTGAAAAACTACATAACCCATGATTCTGCGAAGAAAATCTCTTTATTAGATTCGCAATGCTTCATGACATTGTAGTTCTTTCTTTCTGTGTATTTTTTTTTAACCTTCATAATATATTTGTCGTTTAAAGCCCTTTGTAGCTGCACTGAAACTCTCATTTGGACCCCATTGAAGTCCATTATATGGAGAAAAATCCTGGAATGTTTTCATCAAAAACCTTCATTTCTTTTCCACTGAAGAAAGAAAGATGAGGACCTCTTGGATGACATGGGGGTGAGTAAATTATCAGCAAAAGATTTTTTTTAAAAGTGAACTACTCCTTTAAATCGTAACTTTAAGTCCACACCATAGACTGGTCCACAATAGAGTTTAGGGACTATTAGCTAGTTGTTTATTTTATTGCGTTGCACCATTTGTTCATTAGTTCAAACGGTCGTAAAGTAATGCATAGTCGTATAATATGACGTTTAGCCTCGATGAACCAATAGCAGCCTTCAACGTGAGCAGAAGTTGTGTTGATATGCCGTGAATTTCAGTTTATCCTTCATTATAACTTTTGCCTCACGTTACTAATAGAGCCAGACCGATATTATCGGCCGATATTAGGCATTTTTCATAATATCGGTATCGGCAGTTATAATGGCCGATAAATTAATATTTAAAAAATAAAATAAAAACGGACGAAACAGGCTTTAATCATCTCTCTTTGGCCTGTTATATTGAAAATGTATGTTTTACAATTTGCAGTACGACGTTATCCATTGCTAAATTATGGCTCATCATAGACTAGCGAACCACAAAGCTAGCTAACGCCACTATCATCAGTGGAAGACCGCTAACGTTAATGAGCTTGGAAACCACACTGAACTATTTCTGCCTAAATAAAGTAATGATTACTGTATTTATAACTCGCATATCTCTAGTTACAGTCCCTGCATTGTAAAATGTAAGTTATACTTGCGAGGAGTGAACATTTAGACATGGAGAAAAAGTATCAAACGTACACTCTAAAAAATGCTGGGTTGTTTTAACCCAACTTTGGGTCAAATATGGACTAACCCAGCCATTGGGTTAAATTTTTACATTACATTTTTAACCCAACATTTCGGGTTTGTCCATATTTGACCCAAAATTGGGTTAAAACAACCCAGCATTTTTTAGAGTGTATCAGTTAGCTTTTCTTTTACACACGTGTGTGAAATCCAACAATATTTAATACAAAAAAAATATCGGACCGATATATCGGATTTTAAAACCCAAAAATATTTGTATCGGTATCGGCCTTTAAAATCCTTTATCGGTCGGGATCTAGTTACTAACGATAAATTAATATTATAACGACAGGTGCAGCCGAGTGTTTTTCCTCCTCTGACTGGAAACGTGTCACATGGCTTCTCATATTTATCGTGTTTCCGTCGTTAGTTTTATTCAACAAAGATTACAACCTAGTAACCTAGCAACCCCTCCCCCTTCAACTTCAGAAGCCAAAATACTTCCACACATCAGCTTTTACCGCGGAGGGTGTTTGGATCTCGCGCGGCATCGCGTCTGTTATGTGCACGCCACAAACGGCCCGGCCACTGGACTTCCGCGCTTCAGACTTTCGTCTTCCGCTTTCGGACAATATTACGTTATTATTTGATTTGATTTATTGGTTTATTTAAAAGGGGACAGTGCAATTTCATAAAACGCATGAACAAACATGGTTAAAAAAGCCAGAATTAGCCAAAAGGCTATTTTTCATCTGTAGTCCCCTGGCCATGATGTAAAAAAAGCATTACAATACATACAAGAAAATACATTTATAAGTAAATTGACAATATAAATAACAATATGAGATAACGACAATAATAACATTTACAAAAAGGCTTTAAATATATGAAACAGCTCTTGGTTCCAAATTTTCACGTTTTTTGTAAAGGCCTTGTAAGTATTGAGCTGTCTAATCTCCTCAGGTATCGTATTCCATTCGACATTATAAATATATATATATAAAAAAATTTTTTTTTTTGGGGGGGGGGGGGGGGGTCAATTTTTTGACATTTGTGAATCGATTCAGGATCAACCACATCGCGATGCATCGAAGAATCGATTTTTTTTTTCCCCACCCTCAACTAGTGCTTACACTTCGTCCTACGGTGACGTTAAATGACGATTTATACGAAACTGAGAGAGTGTTGCACGACCATTCCATTTCTAACTATGGAAATCTTAATGGGCGGAGTGTCCCTTTAAATAACAATTAAAAACACTTTTGGAATTGAGAAGTGGGTAATCTATTTAGCACATTTTTTTGCACATTTAGTGGAATACTTCTTTTGGTAATTTCAGAACAGTCCACAGACCTCCAAATATAAACCCTCACATTAGAAAGCACAGCGGTTTGTGGAAATAATGATGTTCTCCAGTCTCTAGAAATCCTGACACACTGCAGTGGCTGATGGGATTTACATCACACTGATCCACTGCACTTGTTAGAGACAAACTCGTGAGCTGCCTGCTGATGTGATGTAAAATAAGCTTTTTTTGAGTTGCACTGTAACACCAGGAATGTGTGTTAAGAGCGTAGGTGGAGTCAGATCAGATTTTTGGGGCTTTTGGGGCAGGTTTATTTGAATAAGAAAGTAATCAGCCGAGTGTGTGGGCGTTTGACCTTACCTAACATTCTGTAGGCTCGTTTTGGCGTGTACTGCCTCTTCATTTTGAGCGGATAGACGATGCCCTGGTACCTCTCGACGGCGATGCAGGTCATGGTGAGGATGCCGATTACGATGGCAGTGGTTTGCACAAAAGGAACGGTCTTGCATACTAGGACACCTGCACACACACACAAACACACACTGTGAAAGGCTGAAGCACAATTTATAGAAGTGTTCACAGATAGCTGATATTTTTAATACAATTTATGGATGGTTAAAGCACTTAAAGTCCATTTCACGGGTTCAGATGTGAGTCTCGACACGATCTCAGCCGAGGAATCAGTCTCTTATTTAACTCTTACTCCTCGCCTCGCCTGGGATCGTGTGGGCACTTTAAAGCTGCAGTGAAACCGTTTGGACCCCATTGAAGTCACTATATGGAAGAAAATCCTGGAATGTTTTCCTCAAAAACCTTCATTTCTTTTCAACTAAAGAAAGAAAGACATGAACATTTTGAATGACGTGGGAGTGAGTAAATTGTCTCATCCTTTAACTCTGTCTGTCTCTAAAATCCCTAAAGAAATGTAAACATGTTTATTCTGAATGTTTGCAGCTGCAACATGACAAAGTGATTCACTGCGCAGAGAAACGTGACATGATGTTCAGCGAGTGAGGAGCGCAAAACACTGAAGTGTTGAGGATTAAAGGTGCGTCACACTGGACCTTGTGCTCCATTCAATTCCATTCAGCTCCATTTAACTGCATTCCCCTACTTTCAACTCCATTTAACTCCATTCGCCTCCATTCAACTCTATTAACCCCCATTCCCCTCCATTCAACTCCATTCAACTCCATTCAACTCCATTCACCACCATTCACCTCCATTCAGCTCCATTTAACTCCATTCACCTCCATTCAGCTCCATTCACCTCCATTTACCTCCATTCACCTCTATTCCCCACCATTCAACTCTATTAACCCCCATTCCCCTCCATTCAGCTCCATTTAACTCCATTCACCTCCATTCACCTCCATTCCCCACCATTCAACTCTATTAACCCCCATTCCCCTCCATTCAACTCCATTCACCACCATTCACCTCCATTCACCACCATTCACCTCCATTCAGCTCCATTTAACTCCATTCCCCTCCATTCAACTCTATTAACCCACATTCCCGTCCATTCAACTCTATTCCCCTTCATTTAACTCTATTCACCTCCATTCTCCTCCATTCACCTCCATTCAACTCTATTAACCCCCATTCCCCTCCATTCAACTCTATTAACCCCCATTCCCCTCCAATCAACTCTATTAACCCCCATTCACCTCCATTCAACTCCATTCTCCTCCATTCAGCTCCATTTAACTCCATTCAACTCTATTAACCCCCATTCCCCTCCATTCAACTCCATTCACCTCCATTCACCTCCATTCAGCTCCATTCACCTCCATTCACCTCCATTCCCCACCATTCAACTCTATTAACCCCCATTCCCCTCCATTCAACTCTATTAACCCCCATTCCCCTCCAATCAACTCTATTAACCCCCATTCACCTCCATTCAACTCCATTCTCCTCCATTCAGCTCCATTTAACTCCATTCAACTCTATTAACCCCCATTCCCCTCCATTTAACTCCCTTCACCACCATTCACCTCCATTCACCTCCATTCACCTCCATTCAGCTCCATTTACCTCCATTCACCTCCATTCCCCACCATTCAACTCTATTAACCCCCATTCCCCTCCATTCAGCTCCATTTAACTCCATTCACCTCCATTCACCTCCATTCCCCTCCATTCAACTCCATTCACCACCATTCACCTCCATTCAGCTCCATTTAACTCCATTCCCCTACATTTAACTCCATTCCCCTCCATTCAACTCTATTAACCCCCATTCCCGTCCATTCAACTCTATTCCCCTTCATTTAACTCTATTCACCTCCATTCTCCTCCATTCACCTCCATTCAACTCTATTAACCCCTATTCCCCTCCATTCAACTCTATTAACCCCCATTCCCCTCCAATCAACTCTATTAACCCCCATTCACCTCCATTCAACTCCCTTTAACTCCATTCCCCTCCAGTCAACTCTATTCCCCTCCATTCACCTACATTCAACTCCCTTGAACTCAATTCCCCTCTATTTAACTCCATTTCCCTCCATTCACCTCCATTCAACTCCATTTAACTCCACTCAACTCCATTCATCTCCATTCACTTCCATTCACTTCCATTCAACTCAATTCACTTCCATTCAACTCCATTCACCTCCATTCTCCTCCATTCACCTCCATTCACTTCCATTCACCTCTATTAACCCCCATTCACCTCCATTCAACTCTATTCAACTCTATTAACCCCCATTCCCCTCCATTCAACTCTATTAACCCCCATTCCCCTCCAATCAACTCTATTAACCCCCATTCACCTCCATTCACCTCCATTCAACTCCCTTTAACTCCATTCCCCTCCATTCAACTCTATTCCCCTCCATTCACCTCCATTCAACTCCCTTGAACTCAATTCCCCTCTATTTAACTCCATTTCCCTCCATTCAACTCTATTCACCTCCATTCACCTCCATTCAACTCCATTTAACTCCACTCAACTCCATTCATCTCCATTCACTTCCATTCACCTCCATTCACTTCCATTCAACTCAATTCACTTCCATTCAACTCCATTCACCTCCATTCACCTCTATTAACCCCCATTCACCTCCATTCAACTCTATTAACCCCCATTCCCCTCCAATCAACTCTATTAACCCCCATTCACCTCCATTCAACTCCCTTTAACTCCATTCCCCTCCATTCAACTCTATTCCCCTCCATTCACCTCCATTCAACTCCCTTGAACTCAATTCCCCTCTATTTAACTCCATTTCCCTCCATTCAACTCTATTCACCTCCATTCACCTCCATTCAACTCCACTCAACTCCATTCATCTCCATTCACTTCCATTCAACTCCATTCACCTCCATTCACCTCCATTCTCCTCCATTCACCTCCATTCACTTCCATTCACCTCCATTCAACTCCACTCAACTCCATTCATCTCCATTCACACGTAAACTAATGCGGGAAAGTAGTTGTTGGCTACGGACAGGTGCGATGACCTTTGATCTCTTGGCTTATTAATCGCTGCATGATTGACAGTGTTATGAGAAAGTGGAGTAGATCAATAATAAATCACAAATGTGCAATATGTATTATTAACTACAGAAATGTAGCATGCACAAAGCCTGTGCCACTGTACACAGATCAAGTGAACTTCATTGTCTGCGCTCCCATTGGTTGTCACTGGATCGTTGCTTATTTGCATAAAGTTGTTAGGATGTGTATACGAGTTAAACAGTGTTTACATTTTAATGCAACGATGATAAAATAAATAAGAGAAGGTCATGTTTGTCTTTGCTCTCAGTTTCTCATATTCACACTGTAGATTCAGACCTGAAGCGTCTCTTTAATGAAACCCCACAGGAGAACTGGCTTTAGAAAACAGCAGCACGCACACAGAAACACTGACCGATGGGGGATATTCATAACTCACGCTATTTACATCCAATACCATCAAATACAGGTACTTTATAGGATACCATCGTGCACCACACACAAAAAACTGTATTATCATCATGGTGCTTTGTAAGAGACATCTTCTATTTACAGGACTGTTGAACATATAATATGTAAAAATTGGATAAATCTTTCACTTAAAAGAAAGAACCACAAAGATGCTGTTTTTTGTGTTGCTTACACCATAAAGTGTGTGTGTGTGTGTGTGTGTGTGTGTGTGCGTGCGTGCGTGTGATTCTCTGTGAGATTGTGAGAGTAAGAGTGTGTAAGATTTTTGAGCTTTAAGTTTTTAGGTTATAAACTTTACATGTAAAAATATATATATATATATATATATATATATATATATATATATACATTTAACTTTTCATGTTTCACATTTTAATCCCCTTTTTATATTCAGTACTTCGTTTTAAATGATCCTGCAGTGACAAATGATTTCATAAACATGCTAATATTCCATAACCTCTTAATTAACATAAGATAATAATAAATTATCTTTAAGGTGTTCAAATTTCAAACGTTTAAATTATTATAAAATATGACCTATATAATAACGTCTGATGTTTTGTAGTTCACGAATAACAAACGCAAACATTGAAATGGTTTTGTGCTGTTTTTATATGCGCCACCTGCTCCAATGCTGTTGTGACATGATTTTAACAAGTTATTCACTACAAGTTTTAATTATGAGCTCATAAACTGAACAACCACCAACATGAAATGTTGAAATGTTGTTCAGTTAAATGATGACTAGCATCACTTGTTAGACGATTTCTAGCATCGTCAATAGCCTCTTCATGTTGGATAATGAGTAATTAAAGTGATTAAATGGATTGTAAATGGTTTCTCTGACCTCCCAGCCACTCTGAGGAGATGTTTTGCAGGAGTGTGAACGGGACACAGAAGAAGGTGATGAGGAGATCACTGACCGCCAGCGAACAGATGAAGATGTTGGTCGCCGTTCGCATCGCGCGCTTACGCGCCACAATATAAACCACCAAACTGTTTCCAACCAGCGCCAGCACGAAAATAACCACGTACACGACCACAAATGTGGTCTTAGCTCCGGCTGGGAGTTCAGGGATGTAAACCAGCGGCTGGATGTCGTACGCATCGATGAATTCCTGCCGGGAAAGGTTGTAGTATCGCAGGAGTTCCTGGAGCGCCTCAGGAGTGATCTTCGTAGTGGCCGTCATCTCTGTGGAAGAAGAAGACATCTCGCTTTCTTGATTATATTATTCACATGCGAAGGGGAAAAGTACATCCAGATGTCAAGTGACGTTCAGTGAGCTGTAATAAAATCCCTGCGCGCGCGCCCGAGCTTCTGTGGGGGGCGTCAGTGCGCGTTCGCCCAAATATGACTTGAAATTCTTATTTTCCTTTCGCCTCGTAAAACAAAAAACAAAACGTGATTTAGTGATAAAACGTCGACATTATGACATATTGAGTCTAGTGCTTTATTTTTTGTGTGTGACTTTCATAATTTCCTCTTCTGTAGGTCATGGCTTAGCCTGTTATAATTTCGACATTTGTTTTTATGTGTAGGCCTAATGACAAAGTAAAAATTATGAATTAGCCTTGTAGTCATACGTTTCAATTTCAACTTTTTTATGTCATAGGCTATTTATCATATTTATAAACTGCGTGAGCACACATAGCGTATACACATGTATTGCAAACATCAATACATTTTCTTTAATAACTGGGTTACATGTTTGAGCTGTTTTGACATTTTCCATTATTTGTGTGCATTCAGGCCGCACGCACGGGTCGATTTATGACAGAGGAATTGGATAGAGAGATTGTTGTTGATATCTGTGGTGATATTCCCGCTGAGTGCTTATATGATTGACACGCAAGAGTGTGGCCCACGATTGCCATACATCACAAATGGTCATGCTATTGCGTTGGTTAGTTTATATTCATGAATTGATTCTTTAAGTGGTTTTCATCTGTGAATGAACAACATTCCTCGAATCCATATTTAATCTCCACGCGTTAACCCTTTCCAAACTTTAATGTCTTCCGCAGAGATGATCTAGCGCAAATGAACAAAAGCAACATGTCAAATATTTTAGTGTGTTTATAATCATTTCGCTTGCACGTTACAGTTAACATTAACTAAAAATGAACTACACTTTATTAATCTTTGTTAATGTTAATTTCAGCATTTACGGATACTTAATTAAAATGATGTTAACATTATGCGCTGTGAACAGACATGAGCAGCTGTATTTGAACAAATGTATTGCTCATTGTTGTCATGTTATTAACTATTGAACCTTATTGTAAAGTGTTACCATCATTTCTTATAACATAACATTAAAAAAAAAATGATATAAGCTATTAGTAAAGCCTCAGTGCGTTTGAGAGCTCAAAATTAAAGATTAATGCATAACTCAGGACAAATCAAAGTTGCTTAAACAGTGAAAAATGAGCATGTGTTAGCAGTGTCTGCTCTGCTATTGGAGCTTCAGGGTTTCTTTGTTCAGAGTCTCCAAGCAACAACAGCAAACATCAGAAGAAACAGGGAACTGAGGTGAGCAGGGCATTAAATAGTAATTGTTCTTAAAAATGAGTTGCATTACATGTTTAAAAATAAATGCATAAATGAAGACTTCTAAAATCTTTCAGATAACTGTGTGTGTGTCTAAATAGCCACAATTATAAAGTAGTTGTCTGTTAAAGTACATGACATTTCCTTTTGTGTCAAAGCAAGCGAGGAAAGTGTGTTGTATTCAGCTGGTTTAACTGGGGAATGTTTTCACTGTAAAAAAAAAAATATTGATGGTTTAACTTAAAAAAGTAAGTAAGTGAGTTAATACAATGAAGGAGATTAATTTAACCATCAGAAACTCAAAATTATATGTTATCTGAACTAAATAAATTATTTAAGTTGATTCGACAAAAGAAAATATGTTGTGATTACTACACTGTAAAAAATATTGCTGGTTTAACTTAAAAAAGTAAGTAACCTGGGTTGTCTTAAAATTTTAAGTTGATTGAACTGGAAAAGGTGAGTTAATACAATGAAGTAGATTAATTTAACCATCAGAAACTCAAAATAATAAGTTATCTCAACTAAATTAATTATTATAAAGTTGATTTGACAAAAGAAAATATGTTGTGAAAACAAATCTTGAAATTTTTTTTTACAGTGTGTAAAAGGAATGAGCATTTGGGATATTTGAACATGACCTTTGACTTTTCCTTGCAGACATAATGGAGACGTCAGATGAGCATGTGAAGGAAGCTCTGCAGAAGAGTCCCGAGCCCGTGTTTGCGAGCACGAGCACGAGCAGGACCTCCACTAGAGGCAGTCTTCGCTTCGGGAGCCTGAGCCATCACTCCTTCTTCTCCAGACACAATCCTCATCCACACAGAGTCAGGCATATGCAAGGTGAGCCGCTCACTGTTCTGCCGCAACTCTCAAAAATGGGTTTATGCTTGTGTTTGTAATCTGTGAAGTGTCACCCAACTTTTTCAGCATATGTGAACATGCGCATAGTTGAATATGGATTGGACTGAGCAGCACAACACACTTGTAACCAATCAGCAGTAGGGGGCGTGTCCACTCATGATGGAGGAGCAGAGAGTGAGCTAATCAGCAGTAGGGGGCGTGTCCACTCATGATGGGGGAGGAGAACGAGTGAGCAATCAGCAGTAGGAGGCGTGTCCACTCATAATGGGGGAGAACGAGTGAGCAATCAGCAGTAGGAGGCGTGTCCACTCATAATGGGGGAGAACGAGCGAGCAATCAGCAGTAGGGGGCGTGTCCACTCATAATGGGGGAGAACGAGTGAGCAATCAGCAGTGGGGGGCGTGTCCACTCATAATGGGGGAGAACGAGTGAGCAATCAGCAGTAGGGGGCGTGTCCACTCATAATGGGGGAGAACGAGTGAGCAATCAGCAGTAGGAGGCGTGTCCACTCATAATGGGGGAGAACGAGCGAGCAATCAGCAGTAGGGGGCGTGTCCACTCATAATGGGGGAGAACGAGTGAGCAATCAGCAGTAGGGGGCGTGTCCACTCATAATGGGGGAGAACGAGTGAGCAATCAGCAGTAGGAGGCGTGTCCACTCATAATGGGGGAGAACGAGTGAGCAATCAGCAGTAGGAGGCGTGTCCACTCATAATGGGGGAGAACGAGTGAGCAATCAGCAGTAGGGGGCGTGTCCACTCATAATGGGGGAGAACGAGCGAGCAATCAGCAGTAGGGGGCGTGTCCACTCATAATGGGGGAGAACGAGTGAGCAATCAGCAGTAGGAGGCGTGTCCACTCATAATGGGGGAGAACGAGTGAGCAATCAGCAGTAGGAGGCGTGTCCACTCATAATGGGGGAGAACGAGTGAGCAATCAGCAGTAGGAGGCGTGTCCACTCATAATGGGGGAGAACGAGTGAGCAATCAGCAGTGGGGGGCGTGTACACTCATAATGGGGGAGAACGAGTGAGCAATCAGCAGTAGGAGGCGTGTCCACTCATAATGGGGGAGAACGAGCGAGCAATCAGCAGTAGGGGGCGTGTCCACTCATAATGGGGGAGAACGAGTGAGCAATCAGCAGTAGGAGGCGTGTCCACTCATAATGGGGGAGAACGAGTGAGCAATCAGCAGTAGGAGGCGTGTCCACTCATAATGGGGGAGAACGAGTGAGCAATCAGCAGTAGGAGGCGTGTCCACTCATAATGGGGGAGAACGAGTGAGCAATCAGCAGTAGGAGGCGTGTCCACTCATAATGGGGGAGAACGAGCGAGCAATCAGCAGTAGGGGGCGTGTCCACTCATAATGGGGGAGAACGAGTGAGCAATCAGCAGTAGGGGGCGTGTCCACTCATAATGGGGGAGAACGAGTGAGCAATCAGCAGTAGGAGGCGTGTCCACTCATAATGGGGGAGAACGAGTGAGCAATCAGCAGTAGGAGGCGTGTCCACTCATAATGGGGGAGAACGAGTGAGCAATCAGCAGTAGGGGGCGTGTCCACTCATAATGGGGGAGAACGAGCGAGCAATCAGCAGTAGGGGGCGTGTCCACTCATAATGGGGGAGAACGAGTGAGCAATCAGCAGTAGGAGGCGTGTCCACTCATAATGGGGGAGAACGAGTGAGCAATCAGCAGTAGGAGGCGTGTCCACTCATAATGGGGGAGAACGAGTGAGCAATCAGCAGTGGGGGGCGTGTACACTCATAATGGGGGAGAACGAGTGAGCAATCAGCAGTAGGAGGCGTGTCCACTCATAATGGGGGAGAACGAGTGAGCAATCAGCAGTAGGAGGCGTGTCCACTCATAATGGGGGAGAACGAGTGAGCAATCAGCAGTAGGGGGCGTGTACACTCATAATGGGGGAGAACGAGCGAGCAATCAGCAGTAGGGGGCGTGTCCACTCATAATGGGGGAGAACGAGTGAGCAATCAGCAGTAGGGGGCATGTCCACTCATGATGGGGGAGGAGAGAGAGTGAGCCAATCAGCAGTGGGGGGCGTGTCCACTCATAAAAAAGAGGGAGATTTAACTGTTGAAAGAGAAATGGCTGAGAGACATTACAAAAGAGAAGTTTTGATCAGGCCAGAGCTTTAAATCTGCGTTAATATTAGTTAATACTGGTTTAAACTAGCAGGAAGGCCTGAAATCAGTCGCAGAGGAACTTTTGAATTTAAAGATGTGTTCGTAAATGTTAAAATTTACACTATCTAAGATTCACAAAATCCTGTTCATTGTTAGTTCTTGTTAACAAATGACAGTCACCGAGATTTTTAGATCATATTTCTCCTTTTGTAGGTTCAGCAACACCAGCAAAACAAAATTAATACTACATTTAATCCATGTGTGGTATGAAAAGACAGATAAAGACGAGGAGAAATATATATTTTGTGATAAATGCCTGATGGAAATATTTATCTGTGTTTATTTCGTACTCCTTTTATCATGCTGTCACAGCCCTTAGTAGCAGGAATCCCGAGTGAAAGTATTTTGTGTGGTTTTATTATCATCACAAAGGCAACCGCATCTTTCCGTCACATTTGGAAAGTGGCAGCAATTGAATCTGTTCTTTGAATGACAAAGTCCTGCATAAACAGACATGCTTTTTCTCTTTTGTGAACAAACGCGACTGATTTTCATTCTTACACTGAATGCGAGGGAGTGTGAATATGTGCATGGCCGAAACAGCTCACTCATTTATCCTGAAACATGATCACTGTAACATCAAGCACAAACAGGCCTCGGATCACATTTGTTCTGCGTGGAAATTCATTCAAAGCTTTGATCATGTGCAACTGCGTCAAAACACACACACACACATCTTAGACCTTCATGCAGCTTCATCACAGCTGGATTCTTTGATAGCTTTCCGCCTCCAAGAACCTGTGATCACATCCTTTAGCATCTGATTAAAACCCGACTTTAATCCTGTGAATAATCCTGCAGGCGTTCAGTGTGTGTTATCCAGGCCGGGAGTGATGAAAGTCAAAGTTGAGCCACATCTCGAGCACTTCTTTCCTCAGGGTTGAACGGCAAGCCGGTGTGTACGGTGAATGACGACTGGTACGGCTTCACTCCTCTCTGTCCACATCCACTCATTAAGAGTCAAGTGTGTGTCAGTGCGAGCCGTTCATCTGTGTTTCTCACTCCTGAGGTCAGCTCGGACCGATCCGGACCGCGAGCAGGTACAGATACACTGTGTTACGGGTTTATGGGGTTAGTTCACCCAAAAATGAAAATTCTGTCAGTATTTACTCACCCTCATGTTGTTCAACCCCGTAAGACCTTCGTTCATCTTCGCAACACAAATTAAGATATTTAAGATATTAAGATCGCTCCTGCATACAGTCCATAGGCTTCTTGAGGGAATGACTCATCGAAAAGTCATTAAAGACATCGTTAAAATAGTCCGAGTGACTACAGGGGCTCAATCTTAACTTTATCAAACGACGAGAATACTTTTGTGCGCAAAAACAACCACTTTAGTTCAACTATTGGTTTATTTCTCCCTCTGCGTGAGTCAGGTTACTAGTTTAATAGCGTAAGCTTCTGTTATTGTACGTCACACGCATCATCACACATGACCAGCGTCGGCCAATAGTGAGCCTTCGTGTGTCGTAGCTTTACGCAATCACACTACGTTAACTGACTACAGGCCCATGGAGAAGGAAGTGAATAGTTGAAATAAAGTCGTTATTTTTGTTTGTTTTTGCGCACAAAAGTGTTCCCGTCGTTTGATAAAGTTAAGATTGAGCCCCTGTAGTCACTTGGACTATTTTAACGATGTCTTTAATGACTTTTCGAGGCCAGCAAGAGTCATTCCCTCAAGAAGCCTATGGACTAGTATACAGGAGCGATCTTAATATCTTAAATATCTTAATTTGTGTTGCGAAGATGAACGAAGGTCTTACGGGGTTGGAACAACATGAACATTTACATGAATATTTTTGGGTGAACTAACCCTTTAAAAAAGAGGGATAGGAAAATATTTGGTAGCACTTTTTTTAAACCCTTTATACAGAATGCTTATTTTTATCATTAATTATGACGTGTAATGCACTATATATTCATCATCACCCATCTTTGTCTTCCCACAGCACTCATTTCTGAAAGCTGGCGTGAGGAACTGAAGGATTTGGCCACTAAAGTCAGTCTTTCAGCGGCCGCTGAGACCCAACGTGACAAGAAAGAGGTGCTTGACCTATGACCTTTCAGCTTCAGCAGGCGTTCACTTACTGTACTGGGCTTCACACATGATGCACAGATAATGTCCGTGCACACAGAGAATGCAATGTTCTGATCTGAAACATCTCGTTCTCATCTGAAGACCAACGCTCTTTATGATTCATGCACACAAAGCTTTAAAAGTGTAACGCCCACATCAAACATCAGCTTTTAAATCATGTTGGCACATCATGCATTGCACACAATGCAGATTTGTCAACAACTGAGGGAGAAATCAGATTTATTCAGACTATAACATGCTCAGATATTAACAAGGACTTTGTGTAAAATGCAAAATACTTAAAACAGATAAAAAATAATTTATGTGCAAACAAATAAATAATGCATCTAAGAGTGTAGTGCTGTAATGAGTAGAATTAATGCAATAATATTTAGACATATTTATTTTTTTATATATATATTGCAAATAATATTTTTGAAATAATATTTATTTACAATAATATTAATATATATTCCAAATAATATTTCAGAAATATTTATATATTTTTCACACCATATATATGGGTACAATATATTGTTGACTTGACTTTTTAGTCCCTCGCACGAGGATGATCATATTTTGTGGATTTGTTGAATTGTATTAGATCAGATGATGCTGAGTGAAGCGGATTTCACAAGATAAGGCTGAATGTTAAAGTGTCTGTCTGTGAATAAACTCACAGAAACCCCGAGACGAGGAGGCTCCTCGCAGGAAGACTCAGTATTCGGCTCAGTCCGGTCGGATCATCCCGGCCTCGTCCTGGGGAGGGAAGAAACGCAGCAGCCGGGCGACACACAAGCGTCTGGGATTACAGAGACGGCACACACACGCGCTGGAAGGAGTGGAGATCAAGGTCACACACCTGCACTCATTTATTGACCTTCAAGTGTTTTCTGAACACGTTCATGTCGGAGTTTGATGGTTCCGTCCAGAATTGGGTTATCTGACAACAACAAAATGCCAAACACAAATATGTTTGATACTCGATTTATATTTCCTTTCCCAGATAGGAAAAAATGTCTAAAACCAACCAAAGCTGGTCTAAGCTGGTTTAAACTGGTCAAGCTGGTCTGAGCTGGTTTAAACTGGTTTGAGCTGGTTTAAACTGGTCAAGCTGAATGGCTTGTCTGAGCTGGTTTAAACTGGTCAAGCTGGTCTGAGCTGGTTTAAACTGGTTTGAGCTGGTTTAAACTGGTCAAGCTGAATGGCTGGTCTGAGCTGGTTTAAACTGGTCAAGCTGGTCTGAGCTGGTTTAAACTGGTTTGAGCTGGTTTAAACTGGTCAAGCTGAATGGCTCGTCTGAGCTGGTTTAAACTGGTCAAGCTGAATGGCGGGTCTGAGCTGGTTTAAACTGGTTTAAGCTGGTTTAAACTGGACAAGCTGAATGGCGGGTCTGAGCTGGTTTAAACTGGTTTGAGCTGGTTTAAACTGGACAAGCTGAATGGCTGGTCTGAGCTGGTTTAAACTGGTCAAGCTGAATGGCTGGTCTGAGCTGGTTTAAACTGGTCAAGCTGAATGGCTGGTCTGAACTGGTTTAAACTGGACAAGCTGGATGGCTAGTTTGAGCTGGTTTAAACGTGTCAAGCTTGTTGGCTGGTCTGAGCTGGTTTAAACTGGTTTGAGCTGGTTTAAACGTGTCAAGCTGGTTGGCTGGTCTGGGCTGGTTTAAACTGGTTTGAGCTGGTTTAAACTGTTCAAGCTGGTTGGCTGGTCTGAGCTGGTTTAAACTGGTTTGAGCTGGTTTAAACTGGCCAAGCTGGTGTTTGTTCAGATGACCAGCTAAGACCAGCTTGGCAAGTGGTCAAATCCCCACTAAATGAGCCTGAAACCAGCTGGAGGATCAGCTAAGAAAAAAAAATATGGATGTAATGTCTGTGACATCACCCATAGTGTTTCTGAAGAGCAAAGTGGGCGGAGCCGGCCGTCGCCATCTTGGCAGCGCGTCACTCCCGGATAAACGAAAACGGGTGGATTAGCTGAGGTGACGTGACGCTAACGAACAGCAGACAAACGGCTAGTAGTGACATCAGCGGCAATCCACCTGTCACTCAAGTGGCCACGCCCTTAATAATGCAGAACTTTAATGCTTAATATAATTTAAACGGATGAGTTATAAAAAAAAATTCACCCTCCCACACAGTTTTAATGAAGGTCAAATTAGCTATATAGACCAAAACCACTTTTTGCACCAGACTGTAAACATGTTTTTTTCTGCTGTAAAGTTGGGCATTTTAACATGCAGGTTTATGGGGTTGACTCTCTTTGGAGCCTGCCTCTAGTGGCCAGTCGATGAACTGCAGTTTAAGACACTTCAGTGTTGAATTCAAGAGAAAGACTGGACGTTTGCTGGTTGGCTAAGACCAAACAACCAGATTAGTCTGGATTTATCTGTCTGTGGCGAATAAACTAAATATTGGGATCTTTTTCTTGGACTACCAAAAGTTTATTTCAACCCAAAATTGAAGTAAACAGTGTATTTAGTGCACTTAATTCAACATGTAACATGAATCATGTGGAGAAACATATAGCCTGCTAATGTTTTCAAATGTTTATCGTCATCTCATAAAAATATTATGCAGTCCATTATCTATACACTGCATTATATTTGGTTATAATGATCCTTTCAGAGCGCAGCTCCTGAAGCTCTTCTTGTTTACTAATTTCCAATTTAAGATATGGCGAATATGGACAGGACACAGACTGCATGCCAACGAGATTTAATCAAATATTTAATGATTGTTTCATAATTTAATTATCTGATCTATTCTAATTTGTTGGAATAAGCTGCTGATATCTCTCTCTCTCTCTCTCTCTCTCTCTCTCCGTCAGGTGCTGGAGCTCTTGTGTCAGATCCTGCAGACTGATTCTCTCTCCATGGTTCAGCATTGGCTTTTGCTGGCGAATGATAAAGGTGAACAGTTGCCCTTTCATTTGATTTGATTTATTAGCGTTAACCAAATAATCACCTGATGAATGGTCTACTTTGAATAGCATATAAAGACCTTTAAAGGGGTCCTATTATGCTTTTCCACTTTTTCAACTTTAGTTAGTGTGTAATGTTGCCATGTAATTGTTATTCATTTAAATAATCCCGCCCACGGAATACAAAAACAAGCGGACGAGGCCTGTGTTTTACACACAAAAAACTAATTTTACATTTTCAAAACTCATTTGTTTGAACTTCCTAAGGCTGACGAACTCAGAGAGGGTTAAATTTATTTTAAACACTGTTCCTGAACATTATAACCACAACGTTTTATCTGTTTTAAACACCTTGTTTTCTGTTGCTTTTATAGTCAAGTCACCTTTATTTATAAAGCACATTTTATAATACAGATGGTTTCAAATCAGCTTTACAGAGATAAAAGGAAAATAATGCAACTATTTGTTTCCAGAAGAAAATAGCATCATAGTCCAGCTTAAGTTCATGTTCACACTGTCAGGGTCTGAATCGGCCTCGAATGGGTTTGAAATTCACGCCATCTTTAATATTTAGCTACACTAAGCTCTGCCAATCATTAACAAAAGCAGCCATAGGTTAGTCTCCATTATTAGTTGATGTCTGCAGATGAATGCTAAGGGCTAATGCTAACGAAGACTCATTGGGTGTTTGTGGCGCCAGAGAAAGAGCTGGTTCAAGGGTTACTCCAGCAAGCCATGGCCGACTCCATCTCCGTGACCCAACACACATCTGGATCTCCACTTCTGCCCGTGACGTCTGAAGATCTGCCAGATCACGTGTTCCTCAAAAACCCCAGGTGAGCCTTTAGTGATGCTGTCTTTCTGTTACAATCCTGTTCCATCATTTAAGGGGTCATATAATGCCATTTTTGTACAGGTTAATATGAATCTTTAGGGTCTAGATTAAAACTTTGTAATATACTTTTATTAAAAATTCTCATTAGTATTGTAAGAAAACACAAATTTTTCCACCACGCCGTTTCAGTGCATGTGCCTTTAAATGATAATGAGCTTTGTTGACTCCGCCCCTCTGTTCTGCGAGCATTTAGACACAATGCACGTGGAGTGTTGCCTTGACAACATTTGAGGGTATATTTTTGAGAGAGAATGGCAGCGGGAGTCCAACCCGGTTTGAACCGGAGTCGGACCCAATTTGAACCGGAGTCTAACCCGGTTTGAACCGGAGTCGGACCCAAATTGACCCAGAGTCGGACCCGGTTTGAACCAGAGTCGGACCCAATTTGAACCGGAGTCGGACCCAATTTGAACCGGAGTCGAACCCGGTTTGAACCGGAGTCGGACCCAAATTGACCCAGAGTCGGACCCGGTTTGAACCGGAGTCGGACCCAATTTGAACCGGAGTCGGACCCAAATTGACCCGGAGTCGGACCCAGTTTGAACCGGAGTCGGACCCAGTTTGAACCGGAGTCGGACCCAGTTTGAACCGGAGTCGGACCCAATTTGAACCGGAGTCTAACCCGGTTTGAACCGGAGTCTGACCCGGTTTGAACCGGAGTCGGACCCGGTTTGAACCGGAGTCGGACCCGGAACAAGATGTCGGTCCGAAGAAGTTCGACAATTAAGGCTCGAACAGGACGTTCCTGAATAGTTGGTTTACTGTTGTATAGGTTAGTTCATTGACAGATTGATGTTACAGTTAATGGTCATGAACAACTTTTTTTTTTCGTAATTTTCAAAGATTAATATAAAGTTAATAAAACGAACGGCTCGACTTGAGACGGGAAACATTTAAGTAGATTAAAACAAAAACACTGGATTTTTATCATTATATGATGGTTGTGTACAGGCACTGCCAACACACATTTCAGTCCAATCAACTTGTAAAAGTGCATGTACCATTATATGATCCATTTAAAGAAGAAAAAAAATGTGTATTAGCATTCTGCACTGCAAAACATGTTTTTCTATCTTTTTCTAGTATAAATATCTCTTTCCTAAAACAACAGTCAACAGTTGAAAAACCTTTCATCAAAATTATACATGAATTTTAAACAATACCCGTTCTTGTCTTTGGACAACTTTGATGAACATTTTGGTCCTCTTACATTTATCAAGATGCAAAATGGCATAAGATATTAAGTCTTGTTTTCTGAAAAATGTGTCAATATTAAGTTAATGCTTAAAACAAGAACAAATATCTGCCAGTGGAGTGAGAAAATCATCTTGTTTTCCCTTTGAATGAAGTTTATTTGTCAGATGTGTGTTCTGGTTTTAAGCACAAAGTCACTCGTGGAATTGAGTTTATTAAGAAAACAATGAAGTCTTAATATCCAAAGAAATTTTGCTTCTCAAATAAACATATCTTGATATTGCAGTGGGCTGTGTAAAGTTGAGATCATGGTAAATCACTAGTAATGTAGTCATTTACTGTTTTTCAACTTTCTAACCACTAGATTCAGTTGAGTGCTATAATAACTAATATATTTGTTAAAGGTATAGCGGAGAATTTTCTTTTTCTGGGTGGGTAGTCTATACTATTGGTCCACCTAAGTGTCAATCATTCTGGTGATATGTTTACGTAAGGCCGTCGTAGGCTACGTGCTCATCCCTATGTAGTTTTCACTTTCAGGTGTATTATGTCGGAGTTACGGTTTCAGCCATTCCTTTGAAAATGGCTGAGGGTCGAAAGAGAAAAAATGTTTACTAAGTGTATGATAAGAAGAGAAAGGCCGCAGAATATAGAAACAAGACCAGAGAGATTTGGGGTGAATATCACACGCTGGCATGCGCTAAAAGCACAGGTTGGGCTTCTCACTGATGCCGCAGTCACGAAGATTCTACTACACAGGTAAAGTTTGTCACGCTATTTGGAGAAATCCATTTAAAATCACTAGTAAAAGTTAATGCAAGCTACAATGCTAGCCCTGGCACGAGTCATGCACCGCATAGACACGGTAAACATCTCAATTTGTCTAAAGTAGCCTTTTGTCCAAAATGGTACATGGTATCACGCTGAAATATTCTAAAATCTTGTGTGTTTATTATTACACAAATGCAACAAGCTACTTCTCCATATGCAACTATGTATAAAAATAACATATTAACAATGAGAGATATTAGGCTAAGGACCAACGTAATAGCACTGCTTATATGTTGCCATGTAACGTAATTGCGATTTGCAAAATAGTTTCCTCAGAACTTATTTCGTGTGATACAGGGTTGCACATATCATGTCTTGAGTCCTCGGTCACTCAATCGATCAGTATAATAAGCAGTCCCTCCAGGATTTCACGATTTTTTTTTTGTGATTTTTGCGATCAAAATGACTGATTTTGTGGTGGTAATTTCCAAAAATTTGTGAAAAAATTTGCGATTTATATATAACATTTACCACAATAGTATTCAGCCCTTCCAGAAAAACACGGAGCTTTTTTGTGATTGTTGCGGGCAAAAATTGATTGATTAGCCTACTCGGCCCGTTTTCTTTAAAAATGCGATGGAATATGCGGGATATTTATGCAATTTTATGCGATGAAATTGCAGGAATTTGCAAAAATTGAGAGAACTTGCAAAAATTGTGGTTTGATGAAAAAGATTTCTCTTTTTCAGTGATTCCCCAACACCCTGTTCTCACTCGGCTAATGTAAGAGTCATTTCTTATTACTTCCTTTGATAAGCAAGCATACTACATCATAGAAAGTGCTGGGAATGTTTAATTTCTCATCTTGTTCTATTTCAGAGTATAACGAGTGTAAATAAGGTGTGGCCCCTTTAAGAGCTGCGCGCTCCTGTTGAACTCTCTGCAGTGTTATATGTGCGCCTCAAACACCCCATGTGTTCGGGTAATTTCTGTTTGATGCTACTTCTTTTATCTTATGTTGTTTATTAAGTAACGATGTGACGGTAGAACGTGTGACAGACAGTTATACGAGTTCGATTTGTGAGATGTCAATCGCCTCGGTGAGTCTGTCTGGCGTCGTGTAATTGCGTCACTTCATAACGTTCCCATGGAAACAGGGGGAAATGGCTGCTCTTGTGTGAAGCAAACGGAACATTTTTTTAACTTTCTACTAAAATACACGTGACTTTTTTTGCAACGAAAATGCGAGGATTATGAAATTATGCAAACCCCGCATATTTTGCAAGGAAATCGGCAATTTATGCGGCGAAAGTGCGGCGTATTTGAAAAAATGCGGCCCCGCATAAATATGCGGACTTTGGCTGATTTTGCATTGAATTCAGCGATCGCATAATCGCTTTTTTCTGGAGGGACTGAATAAGTAAATAAAACACGGAAGGGCATTTGACATGTTGTCTTTTTTATTAATGTTTTTTAGTTAGTTTAGAATTTGCAACATAATTGTGCAAGGCGTAGACGTTCCCTAGCTCTCGGGAGCAAGAGTGTTGTGTTTGTGCATGTGCATTTTTTTTAAAAATTGGAGAGGGCGGGTCTTCTCTAAAATTCGGAAAGATCCTCCGCTATACCTTTAATTATAGTGTCAGGATGTTATTATTTGATGTGTCCGTAAGCTAAACCTGATGATGATCGTGATGTTTTCCAGCAAGATCTGAGATATGTGAAGAGCTTCACTGACAAACATCTGACTGTCACTCATTTACTTTATTAACTAGAAATCTATTTTGAAGAAACAAAACAGGGGAAAAAACAAGCATTCTAATATAGTAGTCAGATTTTAAAATAGATAAAGAGAATTATTTTAGAGATCTAAAAAAAAAAAAAATTAATGTAAAAAATTAATATTGTCGTGTTAGTTACTAGAATGTTAATAATGTGTTCCTGTGTGGTTATTTAATAGTGATGGAACTAAAGTGTTTCTCAGCATGTGATCATATTACGAGTTTTTCTGAATGTTTATTATCTGTCGTTTTGCACAGCTCATATCCAGCGGAGGCATTACAGGACAAACCAGGTGAGCTTTCTCCGCCCTGAGTTTCTGTGTTAGATGTATTGTCCACTGGTGTGTGTCATAGTAAACTGTTCTCACAGTGTTTTCAGAATGTTCTGAAAATGTTCTAAGGATATTTTTAGAATGTTCTCATGATGTTCTCAAAATGTTCTAAGGATATTTTTAGAATGTTCTCATGATGTTCTCAAAATATTCTAAGGATGTTCTCAAAATATTCTAAGGATGTTCTCAGAATGTTCTGAAAATGTTCTAAGGATATTTTTAGAATGTTCTCATGATGTTCTCAAAATGTTCTCATGATGTTCTCAAAATATTCTAAGGATGTTCTCAGAATGTTCTGAAAATGTTCTAAGGATATTTTTAGAATGTTCTCATGATGTTCTCAAAATGTTCTAAGGATATTTTTAGAATGTTCTCATGATGTTCTCAAAATATTCTAAGGATGTTCTCAAAATATTCTAAGGATGTTCTCAGAATGTTCTGAAAATGTTCTAAGGATATTTTTAGAATGTTCTCATGATGTTCTCAAAATGTTCTCATGATGTTCTCAAAATATTCTAAGGATGTTCTCAGAATGTTCTGAAAATGTTCTAAGGATATTTTTAGAATGTTCTCATGATGTTCTCAAAATATTCTAAGGATGTTCTCAGAATGTTCTGAAAATGTTTTGAGGATGTTCTCAAAATCTTCTCATGATGTTTTCAGAACGTTCAGTAACGATTTACAAAGCCAGCAATTCTATATGCCTAGTGTTTTGAAACCTTTTCAGAAGTTTTCCAGCCTTAGGGAAAGTGAATAGTGACTTTGTAAATGGCTAAGTGACTGATTTTGGTGTAAATAGGGTAAAAAAAAAATTCTAATTTAATTGAACTATTTTAATGACATTTAGTCTGTATTGAATGGATTATATGTATATTTATACAATCTTGGGTTATGGCTTTTTAATACATTCAGCCTTGCATTGTGGTTCTGTCTTCTTAACAGATATGTGCTATATAATATTCTAATAAGCATTGAAGCAGTAGCCAAAATATGGGTAAAATCCATTTTTAATAGGACGGACTTAATGAGACATGTTTTGGAACAGAGACCTTGTGTAGCCATAGAAACTATAACAACTGGTTCAAAACAAGTGGCTTGTTTTGGTGGTTGACATATGCCAGTGTACTCCTAAAGCAGACACATTAGTCTAGGATGATTAGCAATATCAAACAGTAAAGGATGGCTGTGATATAATTTGAAGTGAAGTGCATTTCACCTTGTAGAGAGAACTTGTCTGATGTTAAAAACAGAGTCTGTATATGATATTATTTCATGATAAATAAGATGTTTTGAATATAACTTAGTTGTAAAAGAAGCTGGAATCAAGTAAACATCGTCCATCACACACAGAGGTCAGACGCTGGTAAACAAGCCGAGTCGAGCGCTTCTGTCTGTGGTTACTATAGTAACGTATATTACAGATAACTGGCCAGCGAGTCGAATTAGCCCAGACTGATGCTCTTTCCTCACAGTCAAATCACGGACGTCACGCTCTCAGGATGATTTCAGGATTTTCTTAGAATGTTCTCTGGAAGTTATCAGAATGTTCTCAAAATGTTTTTTAGGATATTGTAAGAATGTTCTCGTTCTTGGAATTTTTTTTTAGAATGTTTTTATGATTTTCTAAGATTGAGCACAGAATGTTTTCAGGATATTGTCATAATTTGTCAGGATGTTCGATGTTCTTGAAATTTTTCACAATGTTCTTGGGACTCTTTTTTTCACAGAAGTTTTCACTCAGCTTGTTCTCAAAATGTTCTCATGAAGTTTTCAGATTGTTCTTAGGTTGTTCACAGAGTGTTTTTATGGTTATTCTCAGAATGTTCTCTGAATTTGTCAGGTTGTTCTGAGGATGTTTACGAAATGTTCTCGGAATTTTTCAGAATGTTCTAAGAATGTTTTTAGGATGTTTACGAAATTCTTCACGATGTTCTTGGGATTTTTCAGAATTTACTAAGAATGTTCAGACTGATCTCATGAAGTAGCGTGTGTATGACACGCCAATTCGTATTTCCATTCCGCCAATTCGCTATCAACACGCATAATCGCTTTTCAGCGTGTTTATGAACGCCGTTGACTTAACGTTATTCCTATATATGAAGAGTTCAGATGCAAAAGCCTCTAAGTGCCATTTGAAATTTTCTTCTAGAATGATCATTTTTATCAAGCTTGTATATTTAAGTTCAGTAATTTCACTTAAAGACAATTAATAGGTAATCTTCATTGTCATTTAAGTGAAATCACTGAACTTAAATATATAAGCTTGATAAAAATAATCATTTTAGAAGAAAATTTCAAATGGCACTCAGAGGCTTTTGCATCTGAATACTTCATATATAAATATATGACTTACCTCAACCCCGTCCCTAAACCTACCCGTCACTGGGGTTAATAGCATTTATGAGTCTTCCCCTACCATCCTAGGAAAAAAAAGATCGCTCCCCAGATGTAGATCAGACGGCGTGTACATACATGCGGACTCGGACATTAATGGCGTAGACATACACACATACACGCGGATACACGCGGATAGCTCAAAATGCGTAGAGATAACACGCCACTTGACTCGAAAGTGGCGTGTATGTTTACGCAAAAGTCATGATGTCATTTTGGAATGTTCTAACTAAGAATGTTTGATGTTTTCTAAATGTTTCACAATGTTCTCGGAATTTTTCAGAATGTTCTCAGAATATTTTAAGAATGTTCTCAGAATGTTCTAAGAATGTTTTAGGATGTTTAAGAAATGTTTCACGATGTTCTCAGGATTTTTCTGAATTTACTAAGAATGTTTTAAGAATGTTTTTAGGATGTTTTCGAAATGTTTCACAATGTTCTCTGAATTTTTCAGAATGTTCTAAGAATATTTTCAGAATGTTCTAAGAATGTATTCAGGATGTTCTCAGGATTTCAGAATGTTCTATGAATGTTTTAGGATGTTTACGAAATGTTCCGCGATGTTCCCTGAATTTTTCAGGATGTTTTTATGATGTTCTCAGGAAATTTTCAGAATGTTCGGACCATGATCTTCTCAGAAAGTTATGTTATTTTCTCTGAGCATTTCTTTCTGTTCTAGAGCGGATCGGAGAGGCAGAAGTTCTCACGCTGTACCCAGAAGACACGTAACACAGCTGCGATCATCAGCACAACATCATATTAATGTCATGTTACTGACAAAACTTGCTCTTTTAGCAGTTGTATTATTGTAATAATCATAGTGTAATGCAATGTTTTCATTTATTGCTAATAAAGCTTATACGTACACAGGTATTTGCATAGTATGTGGTTGTTGAATTTATTTTCTGTGGGAGTCACGTCTCATGTGTGATGCCATGAGTTGAGCAGCAAATCAAACGATTTAGACACTTTACAGCTCAATTAATATTGTATATATGGAAGATTTAACAAAAGCAAATTAACACAAATTAACTGCACTCACAATTTCTACTAGAATACATATACTGAGTTATTTGAATCACAATTTATAAATTGGTGTTAGCCAAGCCAGGAATTATTTTCTTTGATAATCACATTATTTTGAGCCAACAACATTAATTTAAAAGAACAATACAACCAAAAATGTAAATTCTGTCACCTTTACTGAACCTGAACCTGAAACCTCGCCCTCCTACTGTTTTAGGTACGACTTTCTTCCCTAGGATTTTCACTGAGTGACCTGAATTTCAATCGGGATGACTTTAGGAGACTCAAAATGGACTAATGTTACTGTGAGTAAAAATTTTAATTTCATGGAAAACAAGTTTTATTTCTCCTGTTGCATTCCAATGAGTTCTAGAATGTTGTGAATGCATTTTTATAGGCTATATTAATATTCATATTTTGATATATTTCTGCATGTCATAGTCCAAACAATATTGGTCTGGCAATGACATCATCATGTAAAGATCTCTGATGTTTGATCCGAGCACAGTTTCAGATATTGTTGACATTTGATTTGAGAGTCCAGAGACTTTCGTCACTATCCATGACAAACAATTGAGATGTCGTGAACACGAGTCGTATTTCCCATGACGGGCGAGTCAGTCAGCAGCTGCTGTTGATCTGCTTCTTGTTCTCAATAAATGTAACCATGGTGACAAACTCAGTTACACTGTTGCCAAAATAAGAAAACCGGTTTTCTTTGAAAGCAAATTGACTATCACTGAAAGCACAATCCGGCTATATTATTGTGAAATGAGAACTGTGTAATGGAGGGCTGTCATTTTCACCCTATCATTTGTATTCATGTTCCATTATTGGAGACTGTGTGTAATTATCATAAATCCCTATGTAATGAGGCGGTAGTTTCTATGTGATTTTGGGGGAGTGAGCATCGCCTTCACGGAGCATGAAGGTTTCATTCTTTCTTTAATTGAATTGCCAGTTTCTAAACTCACATTTGCAATCAGAGAAGAAATCAAGAGTCAGCACAGAAATAAAACCGTCCCACATTACAGTCCATGCCAATGCTTTAGTACATGTGTGTCTGCGGCAAAATAAGCTCAAAAAAAGTCTTTACATTTCTACAATGCAACTTTATTGCATTCGCTTGAAGAGAAAAAAATCTACTCTGTTTTCTGAATTAACGAGTTAATTATCTCAGAATTACAAGATACATTTTCATGGAAATTTGTTTTGCACTGTTTTTATGAATTAACGAGTTCATTATCTCAGAATTACTAGATAATTTTTCATGGAATTTATTTTTTTTGCTCTGTTTTTCTGAATTAATGACTTGATTATCTCAAAATTCATAAAAAACAGAGCAAAAGAATTTTTTTGTGAAACTTCATCTTGTGATTCTGAGATAATGAACTCGTAACAGCTCATCTAATGATCTCACTCTTAGAAGAAAAGGTTCTATCAGCGCTACGTATTTGGAACCCCTAAAAGGTTCTATACACTCTTAAAAAAGGGTTCCTCTGGGTTCTATATAGAACCCTGGGGTTCCACACTTGGCCAATAGAACCTTTTACCCAAAAAAAATAGTTCTATATAGAACCATTTTGGAGTTCCATATATGAAGCGGGGGATGGAACTATTTTTGGTTCTAAATAGAACCATTTCTTTTAAGAGTGTGGGCAAATGTGGCAAAATGGTGACGTTTACGTCTTCCACAACACTCGATCAATCAATACTAACTTTCTTTTCTACTCTATTTTTTTTAAAAGGGGAAAAAAAATTAGGCTTCATATTAGAGATTTGACTAAACTGGGAAGGTCACAGCACTGCATTTTTGTTACTGCATCTATTGCTCTCCTCATGTGGCTAAAAGCGTCTGCTAAATGATTAAATGTAAAGTCTTGTGCACACACTAAACACACTCTCAGATTCAGAGTCATTCAGAGTCATGCACAAATCCTTTCCTATCCACAGGCTTATGTTGTTCTGACTTTAAAGCTTCTGTTTCTGCAGGGAGCCGACTCCAAGATCTCAGGGATTCAACCTGTCAGTTTCATCAGGCTTGCAACATTAATATGTGCATTTGAAACACTCTTCAATAATTGCTCGATGTATAATTGACTCTCTTTCAAAGAACGGTAAATAATATCTGATTTCTAAAGTACATGTCAGGTCACATTTTAACCAAAAATTAAAAATAATATGAAGAAAATAAGATCTGATTTGGACTGTTGAGCAGTGACGTAATGCTCATTCATTAAAAAGCTTGGGGAACCGAGTACAAGAGCTCCGAGATTAAATCTGACGGTTTCGACAGTAATAAGAGCATGCATGTGAAACGCTCTTTAATTGCAGCTTGATATCCGACGCTCTTTCAAAGAATGATACATGTAAAACTGGTGATTAAGTGTGGAAATTATACATGAAATCAAATTTAACTCTATACATTTTAAACGATTCACCAGTGCGCGTTATTCTCAAGAAATGTCTTCCATTTAAATGCAACAACGTCATGTGTACACTAGCGGTATGGTGTTATAGGCCTAGATGGTGCAGGATTTCTAAAATCGAACAGTTAATGCAGGAATATAATGCTCAAGTTGAATACACTCGCATTCATTACGGTGCTTTTGTTGCTTGTTAAAAACATGTTAGATCTACTCCGCTAACATGGAACTTTGACTAACATTCTGCAAGCACAAAAACACGAGTTATACATCATTCCTGGAAAGGATTTCAGTTGGACATTCCTCTGACGTTTTTTAAATGTAACGACTTGTTTCGGAATGTTCAAAGAACATTCAAAAGTAACGTTTCTCTAATGTTTGAAGAATGATGGAATGGAATGTTGTTTGCAACAGTTAAACGTTTAAAAAGTAGCACAGAAATGAGGTTAATGGGGATGGGTGTGTGCAGGCAGTGGAGTGTGTGTTTGGAGCGCAGCCAGTGTGGTCAGCAGGTGAAGTTCAGTCTCAGCGTCATTCCTCCTCACTCAAGGACACCTGCTCGCTGATAACAGACACACACTTCACTGTCTTCAGCTCGCGACACACAGCTGGTCTCCGAGTGACATCTGACCTTTAGGGTGTATTGACATTAGAGGTCACTTCATGTGTAACCTCCATGACCTGCAATCACTCTACAGAAGCAGCTTTGTCATCATTTCTGCACTGTAAAAAAATATTTTCAAGATTTGTTATCACAACATATTTTCTTTTATCAAATCAACTTTATAATAATTTATTTAGTTGAGATAACTTATTATTTTGAGTTTCTGATGATTAAATTAATCTACTTGAAGTAGATTGATGATTAAATTAATCTACTTCAATCTTACTTTAAGTTAAAGCAACAATATTTTTTTTACAGTGTAGTAATCACAACATTTTTTCTTTTGTCAAATCAACTTAAATAATTTATTTAGTTCAGAACATATAATTTTGAGTTTCTGATGATTAAATCAATCCTTCATTGTAATAACTCACTTTTTCCAGTTCAATGAATTTACAATTTTAAGGCAACCCCGGTTTTACTTACTTTTTTAAGTTAAACCAACAATATTTTTTTACAGTGTGTCCAAAAATGATTAATAGAACCAAGAGAATCTGATCCTGAACAAAAAAACAAGGAAAACATGCTGTAAGGAACTATGTTCTGCAATTCAAAATGAGCCTAGACGATGCGTTTACATGCCATCGACATCTGTTGGATGATTGGAAATGCAAAATAATAATAACAGATGCAATATATTGCTGTACAGCAAAGCAAAACGAACAGTTTGTGTGATGCATTTCAGTGCTAATTGATTTATGAATCTGTCATCATACTGTATGATGCAACTTCATTAATTATTCACAGTTATGCAGAAAAACCTACGTTTAACCTTCAGTTCATGCATGAATAAATATAGCCTGTTTAATCGTAAGGGTTAGAGAGAGGGTGCAAATTGTGAACACACACAAGTAACATTATAAATGTGGAAAAAGTGACAAATGTAATAATACAGAAATGCATAAGCCCTTGATTCAGTTCCTGTCTTCCTGAATAGAAACTAACTTCAGTCTTTGTGCTGCTGCTTGCTTTGAAGAGGTCAAATATTGCGAAGGGTCGACCAATTAGGCTACCATATTAGTTTACCATGCATTCTGAGCTGAACAAAGTAGATATATAATTAGAAGCAGCCGGTTGAGTTGAAGGAGAGTGGGACGATGGGAGATTTTAGTTTTCACCATTCACGAATAATGTTAACAGATCAGATGAGGTAATAAATTAATTTTCATTACCTGTAGGTTTAATCAAACTTTGTTATGTTGTGAATTAGCCAAGAGCTTGAAATGTGATGTTACTAATATGTGACTGTTTGTCAAATGATGGGTAATGCTGCGCAGTTTTACACGTTTAAAACAATCGTACCATAAGTATATTTGAATGAAACCACAGTATTTGCAAGTTATGGCTATACGTTTTTGTGTAACACATACTGTTTTTAATTATTTCACTGACTTGGTCACCACAATTAAGCATTACTGAAATACAAACAAAGTGCATTATAACTGTATGTGTACAATAAATAACCATTTTGCAAGATGTAAACAACACTGGTCCAGAAGCACTTCCTGTTTCAGTTTTTTAACACTACATAAAAGCTGGGATAAAATACAACCAACAGAACATTTAAAACTGAATTAAAGTTAAACAAACGTCTTTACGATGTTTTTTTTTTACATGTGAAATAAAGAAAACAGTTACAAACGGAAACAGGAAGTGTTTCTGGACCAGTGTTGTTTACATCTTGCAAAATGGTCTTCGCCGCGTTGCATTCTGGCACGTGGCGGCCATGTTGACAGCTTCGCGAGTGAAAAATACAGCTGGGAGAGAGAAAATCCCTAAAAGGATGCTGAATTTACCGGGATATGCTTAATGAGCCCGTTCTCATCCCAAAAGGCGTAAAGATAGAGCAAATCTCAAATTTTAAATACCCAGGTAAGTTACAATCATTGATGATAAACTTTCCTTCCAAGACGATGTGGATTTTATACGAAAACTAGACAGCGTTTAAGTCTAGGAAGGAAATTTTGACATTGAAAGGAGGATCTTAACCATAGATCAATGATTGAAAGTGATTTAACTTATAATATTGTTTCATGGTAATCTTACAGTGAAACAGAGAAATAAACGAATGTAACGGGTCAAATAGCTATGTGTTTCATGCATCAGCTGTGACTTAAACCGTCACGAATGATGAAGATGATGATGATGATGCTTTTTTGTCATCATTGTTTTTTCTGCAGAAATCCTGGACCACAAAAGACCTTGTTTCCTTTGAGGCTTTCTGAGGTTTCGAGTGATTTGACTGGTCTAAACAGGACAGCCGCTGGTCTGAGGTCAGTAAGGACAAATACAGAGACTCTAATGCAGCGCTTCCACGTACTGATGTGTTTTGCTTCAGAAAGAGTGTAAGAGGACGCAGTTTGAATGGGCACATCCCAGATAATCAGACGAGCTCGAGCTCTGACGTCACACTCATTAAACCACGCGAAACCGTGCAGATATGCGGTAGAAAGAGCCAGAAACTCTCGCTGAGAAACTCTTGGGTAAAAGCGTGCATTATAAATGCAGAAGTGTTGTGAGTTCAGAGTTCTCTCGAAAATGTTCTTCATAAATAATATGACATTTAGGCAGTTAAACGCAGGATAAACGCAGCATTCAGTTGAAAGATAAATTCTTGCAAAAGCAGTTACAGACTCATGCTTCATGCTTATCAGGTTCAGACAGTAAGCTTAATCATAATTTCATAACATGATTTTATTTTCTCTTACTTTACTTAAATATTTAGGGCTTAATGAAGATGAAAAGTGATTGAATAGCAAATAAAATTGTACTCTATTTGGATTATACAGTTTTAACATTTACTATCTGTCATTAATGCATGAAACAGGTCAGATCAGATTTATTCAGGTTATTTATTTCTACAGTGCTTCATACAATACAGAGAGTTTCAAAACTTACTGAAACAAGGAAATAACAATTATTAACAATTAATTTCAGCAGTAAAGCAGTGCAAGTAACATTATTCAGCTCAAGTCAGTTCAATGCTAATTCAATTCAGTTCAACATCATGTTGCAAACTTCAATTATGAGACTAATTCGAAGACGACGATTGTGTTCTTCTCATCTGATAGTGTCAGTGCAGTCAAATCCATAATATTTATGGAATATTAAATCAAAAACACTATTATTATCCTCTGAGCTGGAGATTTCTGCTGATACCCTCAGGACAGACTGAATGGCTTCAGGAAAATTAGTTCAAAAAAGTAATTTCTCTGCTGTAATAGACCTCATTTGCACAATGTTTTTTTTCTAAACTGAATTAATTCTGCCTAATTGATAATTTCAGTCTTTAATTTGAGGGTGAGGATTTCAGGTGCATCTGGTGCTTGATGTTTCTCAATGCAAACAGATGAAAGAAATCCTGCATGTTTCACACGAGTGAGTGTGTGTTTGTGCAGTTGTGTGATGTTGAGTGTGTTTCTGCTGGCTGGCATGCAGAGGTGTGGATGTTATTCGGGGTGAAGGTTTCTCTCAGGGTTTAACAGAGGTCAAGGTCAGTGTTAGGGTCGTTCTGCTGATCTCTCACTGCTATAGATATGCTGGATATTAAAGCTTTAAACACCTTGGAGAGAAAGGATCTGTAAATATGTATAAATAATCTTCTGGTGGTGTTTAGGAGAGAATATGAGAACAAATGCTAACACTTACAACAAGGTCTCATTTGTTGTCATTATTTAATGCATTAACTGACATGAACTTGCAATGAGCAATATGTGTTTAACATTTATTAACCTTCGTTAATACTGATTAAAACAGCGGTTTGTTCATTTTAGTTCACAGTGCATTAACTGATGTTTACAACTTTTGATTAAAAAAATTAACCAAGATTAATAAATGCTTTAGAAGTACTGCTTATTGTTAGTTTGAGTTAACTAATGTCAATAACTGATAGTAAGAAATGAAACCTTATTGTAAAGTGTTTCCAAACGACTGACTGTTTTTAACTAACGAAATAGAATTAAATGACTTCAAAAAGACTTGGAAAGACAGAATTGTCATTTTGCTCTACAAAATGTATTAGTAAATGCTGAAACTATGCATTAACTAAGATAAATAAATACTGCAGAAGAATTGATCAGTGTTAGGTAATGTTAAGTAATATCTTTATTGTTAAGGGTTACCAAACTAGTAAATCACTGACATTGCACTAAAACATAATTTCTGACTTCAGTTAACAATTCATTGACTTTGGAAAGATTTGGAAAGGCATGACTAGGACTCGTTTTTTTTTTTTTTTTTTTTGCACTAGTAAATTCTGAAACTATACATTTAGATTAATAAATGCTGTAGAAGTATTGATCGTTGTTAGTTCATGGTAACTAGCTAGCATGGTCGCTAACTAACTAACTAAAATATTGATAAAGGGTTACTAATGAACTAACTAAAATATTGTAAAATGGTTACTAACTAACCAACACAAATAAGTATTACCAAACAACTAACCAACTAACTTATTGTAAAGTGTTACCAAAACAGCTAACCAACCAACTACCTAACTAACACAAATATTGTTAAGTATTCCCAACCAACCAACTAACTAACTTTTTTTAAAGTGTTACCAAAACAGCTAACCAACCAACCAACTAATTAACACAGATATTAAGTATTACCAAATAACTAGCTAATTTATTGTAAAGTGTTACCAAAACAGCTAACCAACCAACCAACCAACCAACCAACCACCTAACTAAACTAGCACAAATATTGTTAAGTATTACCAACCAACCAACCAACCAACCAACCAACTAACTAATTGTAAAGTGTTACCAAACAGCTAACCAACTAACCAACCAGCAAACCAACTAACTAATTAAGACAGATATTGTTCAGGATTACCAAACAACTAACTTATTGTAAAGTGTTACCAAAACAGCTAACCAACCAACCAACCACCTAACTAAACTAACACAAATATTGTTAAGTATTACCAACCAACCAACTAACTAATTATAAAGTGTTACCAAACAGCTAACCAACCAGCAAACCAACTACCTAATTAACACAGATATTGTTCAGGATTACCAAACAACTAACTTATTGTAAAGTGTTACCAAAACAGCTAACCGACCAACCACCTAACTAAACTAACACAAATATTGTTAAGTATTACCAACCAACCAGCTAACTAATTGTAAAGTGTTACCAAACAGCTAACCAACCAGCAAACCAACTAACTAATTAACACAGATATTGTTCAGGATTACCAAACAACTAAATTATTGTAGTGTTACCAAAACAACTAACCAACTAACTATGCAATACTGTTCAAATAACTTGCACAAGTCACTTAAGACATCTTTTTAAGCTATCTTTTTTTATTGTTTTAAATTATTATTTTTTTATGGATGAATACAGTTGTTGTTTTCTTGGAGACATGTCAAATTTCGTTGTATAAACCATGCAATGACAATAAAGGTATAACTAACTAACTAACTAACTAACTAACTAACAACTAACTAACTAACTAACAAATATTAAGTATTACCAAACAACCAAGTAACTTATTGTAATATGTTACCAAACAGCTAACCAACTAACCAACCAGCAAACCAACTAACTATTTAACACAGATATTGTTCAGGATTACCAAAGAACTAACTTATTGTAAAGTGTTACCGAAACAGCTAACCAACCAACCAACCAACCAACCACCTAACTAAACTAACAAATATTGTTAAGTATTACCAACCAACCAACCAACCAACCAACCAACTAACTAATTGTAAAGTTTTACTAAACAGTTAACCAACTAACCAACCAACTAACTATGCAATACTGTTCAAATAACTTGCACAAGTCACTTAAGACATCTTTTTAAGCTATCTTTTTTTATTGTTTTAAATTATTATTTTTTTATGGATGAATACAGTTGTTGTTTTCTTGGAGACATGTCAAATTTCGTTGTATAAACCATGCAATGACAATAAAGGTATAACTAACTAACTAACTAACTAACTAACAACTAACTAACTAACTAACAAATATTAAGTATTACCAAACAACCAAGTAACTTATTGTAATATGTTACCAAACAGCTAACCAACTAACCAACCAGCAAACCAACTAACTATTTAACACAGATATTGTTCAGGATTACCAAAGAACTAACTTATTGTAAAGTGTTACCGAAACAGCTAACCAACCAACCAACCAACCACCTAACTAAACTAACAAATATTGTTAAGTATTACCAACCAACCAACCAACCAACCAACTAACTAATTGTAAAGTTTTACTAAACAGTTAACCAACTAACCAACCAACTAACTATGCAATACTGTTCAAATAACTTGCACAAGTCACTTAAGACATCTTTTTAAGCTATCTTTTTTTATTGTTTTAAATTATTATTTTTTTATGGATGAATACAGTTGTTGTTTTCTTGGAGACATGTCAAATTTCGTTGTATAAACCATGCAATGACAATAAAGGTATAACTAACTAACTAACTAACTAACTAACAACTAACTAACTAACTAACAAATATTAAGTATTACCAAACAACCAAGTAACTTATTGTAATATGTTACCAAACAGCTAACCAACTAACCTACCAGCAAACCAACTAACTATTTAACACAGATATTGTTCAGGATTACCAAAGAACTAACTTATTGTAAAGTGTTACCAAAACAGCTAACCAACCAACCAACCAACCAACCAACCAACCACCTAACTAAACTAACAAATATTGTTAAGTATTACCAACCAACCAACCAACCAACCAACCAACTAACTAATTGTAAAGTGTTACTAAACAGTTAACCAACTAACCAACCAACTAACTATGCAATACTGTTCAAATAACTTGCACAAGTCACTTAAGACATCTTTTTAAGGTATCTTTTTTATTGTTTTAAATTATTATTTTTTCATGGATGAATACAGTTGTTGTTTTCTTGGAGACATGTCAAATTTCGTTGTATAAACCATGCAATGACAATAAAGGTATAACTAACTAACTAACTAACACAAATATTAAGTATTACCAAACAACCAACCAACTAACTTATTGTAATATGTTACCAACTAACTAACTAACACGTATATTGTTAAGTATTACTAACCAACCAACCAACCAACTCAAATATTGTAAAGGGTTACCAATGAAACAACCAATTAATGTTAACAAAAGAGACCTTATTGTAAAGTGTTACCAACCAACTAACTGTCTAACTAATTTCAATGTCTATCTGAACTTTAACACATAGCTATTAACTTGACTCGAGGCGGCATTGTGATTTCTGACTGATCTGTTCGTCTCAGCTACAGGAGGATGGAGCTCCAACAGAAAAGCTGGATCTTCTTCCTCTGGAATGGCCGTGAACCGACCCCGGCAGTATCTTGTAGCTGCAGCCGTTATCTTGTGCTGCGTCCTTCACCGGCTCTATAAAGCTGTGAGTCGTCCTCCTCCTCTCCGCTATCCCGGCGGGAGCGAGTGAACATGCAGCGGGCCGTCCTGAAGCTCTGCTGTGGGATCTCGTATCCACATGTACGAAGCATGGCAGGTACTCCACCTCTGCATGTGCATGAGCTTCTCTGTACTGTGTTTATTCTTTAGTAACACTTTATTTTGATGGTCCATTTTTCTAACTATCAGTAACTTTGCAACTACATGTCATTAGTAGACAGTCTGGTTAATATCGGCTAACTTTATTGTGATGCTCCTCAACTGCAACTACATCATGTCAGCTTATTCTAACCCTACCAGTCTACTAATACTTTACTAACACTCTAATGAGGGATGTAGACATGAAGGTGCAGCGTTACTTATAGTCACCAGAATGTGTTAAAGGGACCATCGAAATATGCAATTCACATGTATTTGTATAGCGCTTTTCACAATACACATTATTTTAAAGCAGCTTTACAGAACAATTTAATAATTTATTGCAGAAACAATGAGCTCAGTGAAGTAATGAATATGTGTGTGATTTTTACCCCCATCTAGTGGTGAAAAGGTATATAACCATCCAGTGAATATTAGTTTCTGTTCCTCTCAATTCCGATTTCGCTTTAACTCCTACGGTGGCCAATGTAGTCCAAGATTAACATGGCTTCCAGTTCGACCTCGTCCATGAGTGATAACTCAAACGTAAACGCAAACGGCGAAGCTTAAATTAACGGGTATGTCCCTCTTTGGCTAATGTACTTTCAAGATGGAGAGCGACATTAGAACCCCTCACCCGTATGTGTTTTCAAGGGCATATTATACACTCACGAGAATACTTTATTACTCGAACGAAATAAATAAACATTAATGAGCACATATATTTTTGAAAGAACTAAGTGTTTTTAGCTAAGAATAAACTAAGAGTTACACAGTTACTCGAAAAATTAGAATATCATGGGGCAAAAGTTCATTTATTTCAGTAATTCAACTTAAAATGTGAAACTAATATATTATATAGACTCATTACATGCAAAGTGAGATATTTCAAGCCTTTATTTGTTATAAGTTATGAAAGCTTATGAAAACCCCAAATTCAAAATTAGAATATTGTGAAAAGGTTTTCATATCTGTGAGCCATAATCATCAAAATTCTCAAATAAAGGCTTGAAATATCTCACTTTGCATGTAATCCATGTTAGTTTAACGTTTTAAGTTGAATAACTGAAATAAATGATTGTTTGCACCATGATATTCTAATTTTTTGAGTGTTAAATAAAGTGAAACCCTTTCCTGGAGCTCATACAGTAGAGTGTTGGTGCTTGCAACGCCAAGGTCATCATGGGTTCAATTCCCAGGGAATGCAATTACTGATAAGAATGTAAATGTGTATGGCTTTGGATAAAAGCGTCTGCTAAAGTTATGGATGTAAATGCAGTGTGTGTGTGTGTGTGTCCTCAGGTCTGCAGCGTGCAGCTCTCGCAGCGTTCGGCCAGGAGATCTCGCTGCACTTGCAGAGCCGTCCCGCATGGAGCCCGAGATGGACTCGACACCCGGAGGAGGAGAACAGTGAGTCTGTGCATATTCACCTAAAGAAGGTTTTGAAAGACGTCTCTTCTGCTGCACCAAGGCTACATTTTTATTTAGTCAGAATTATTATTTTATTTTATTTTATTATTTTACAATTTTTAATAGCTGTTTTATTTATTCCTGTGATCAAAGCTGAATTTTCCGCATCATTACTCCAGTCTTCAGTGTCACATGACCCTTCACAAATCACTCTAATATGAGGATCTGATGATCAAGAAACATTTATGATTTTTGCTCAAATTTTCTTTAAAATTCAGGATTCTTTGATAAATAAAAAATCAAAACACTCTCAGAAAAAAAGGTACAAAAACTGTCACTGGGGCTGTACCTTTTCAAAAGATACACTTTTGTACCTAAAGGGTGCATATTGGTACCTTAATGGTACATATTAGCACCTAAAATGTACATAATAGCACCTAAAATTCACATATTAGCACCTAAAACGTACTTATTAGAACCTAAAATTTACATATCAGCACCTAAAATGTACTTATTAGCACCTAAAATGTACATATTAGTACCTAAAATGTACTTATTAGCACCTAAAATTTGCATATTAGCACCTAAAATGTACTTATTAGCATCTACAATTTACATATTAGCACCTAAAATGTACTTAATAGCACCTAAAATTTACTCATTAGCACCTAAAATTTACATATTAGCACCTAAAATTTACTTATTAGCACCTAAAATTTACATATGAAGAGTTCAGATGCAAAAGCCTCTAAATGCCATTTGAAATTTTTTTCTTTAATGATGATTTTTATCAAGCTTGTATATTTAAGTTCAGTAATTTCACTTAAATGGCAATGATAATTACCTATTAATTGTTATTTAAGTGAAATTACTGAACTTAAATATACAAGTTTGATAAAAATCATCATTAAAGAAGAAAATTTCAAATGGCATTTAGAGGCTTTTGCATCTGAACTCTTCATATTAGCACCTAAAATGTACTTATTAGCACCTAAAATGTATTTATTAGTATCTAAAATGTTCATATTAGCACCTAAAATGGACAAAAGTTTACCTTTTGAAAAGGTACAACCCCAGTGACAGCTTTTTTGTACCTTTTTTCTGAGAGTGAAGAATAGCACTTATTTGAAATAGAAATCGTTGTCAGTTTTGAAAAATATTTTTATGGAAACTGTGACATAATCCGTTTCTCATGATTCTTTGATGAATAGAAAGTATATAAACAGCATTTATTAAATCTTTTGTGACATTATAAATGTCTTTCCTGTCACTTTTGATCAATTTAACTCATCCTTGCTGACTTTCAAAACAAAAATCATACTCATCCCAAACATAAGCGTTTTTACATAAATCTAATTTATTTATGCTGCAAACAAGAAAAGAAAACAGTTTGCTGAAAGAATAAGAACTACATTTTTCGAGTGTTTCATCACTTCTTGCATCTGATCACTCATATGTATTCTTCCTTTTCTCCATGACTGATCAGAGACAGACCGAGCCGAGCACAGGACGCCTGAGGACGTGTTTTATCTGAGACGAGGAGAAGAAGCCCTGAATGAAGCTCTAGAGATCGTCGAGTCCAAGGATGGATGGAAGCCCGAGATGGCCGAGGTGATTGTCTTTGAATTGTTGTGGAGTCAGCCAGAACATGTTCTCACAGTGACCGATGAACGTCTTTGCCCTGTAGAAGAACGGAGACGTGATCTATAGCAAAGTGCTCGTGGGAAACAGGAAGGTTTTCCGCCTGGAGGCCGAGCTGGACGCGTCTCCCGAGGCACTTCACGACATCTTGTTCGTCAGAGTGGAGGAGATGCATGAGTGGAACCCCAACATCAGACGCATCCGAGTAAGACTTCAGTTCTTCAGTGTGAAAAACACTCTTAAAGCTACACTGTGTGATTTTTACCCCCATCTAGTGGTGAAAAGGTATATGACCATCCAGTGAATATTAGTTTCTGTTCCTCTCAATTCCGATTTCGTTTTAACTCCTACGGTGGCCAATGTAGTCCAAGATTAACATGGCTTCCAGTTGGACCTCGTCCATGAGTGATAACTCAAACGTAAACGCGAAAGGCGAAGCTTAAATTGACGGGTATGTCCCTCTTTGGCTAATGTACTTTCAAGATGGAGAGCGACATTAGAACCCCCTCACCCGTATGTGTTTTCAATGGCATATTATACACTCACGAGAATACTTTATTACTCGAACGAACATTAATGAGCACATATATTTTTGAAAGAACTAAGTGTTTTTAGCTAAGAATAAACTAAAAGAGTTACACAGTGTAGCTTTAAAGGAGTAGTTCACTTTAAAAATAACTTTTGCTGATAATTTACTCGCCCCCATGTCATCCAAGATGTCCACGTCTTTCTTTCTTCAGTCGAAAAGAAATGAAGGTTTTTGATGAAAACATTCCAGGATTTTCTCCTTATAATGGACTTCAATGGGGTCCAAACACTTCAAGGTCCAAATGAGAGTTTCAGTGCAGCTTCAAACGACTCCAGACGATGAATAAGGGTCTTATCAAGCGAAACGAGCGGCCAATTAAAAAAAAAACAAGCAAAGTTTAAGTTTTATAAGCACAAATGCTCGCCTTGTTCTGTTCTGTGATGCGCGTTCGTGACTCTCCTGTTCAAACTAGTTCATCACAACGAACGAATCTTTTTTCGAGTCATTTCATTAATTTCGTTCATTGAATGAACCAAATGACTCGAAAAAAGATTTGTTCATGAACTACTCCTTTAAGGATTGCGGTATTCCACATGTTTCTCACTGACACGACCACAACTCGTGAAGATCGGGGCTCGTATTTACGACATAGTGACGGCGTTCATGTGCATTCGGCTCGTAAATACGACTTTGCAACTTGCCAGAAGGATTAATCGCACCATTAAACAAGCCCATGTCCTTCGCAGGTTCTGAAGCATGTGGGGAGGAACACCATGGTCACACACGAGGTGTCGGCAGAAACGGCGGGAAACCTGATTGGCCAGCGGGATTTCCTGAGCGTCAGACATTCGTCGAAGAGCGAGTCTCGTGTTTATTTGGGCGGAGCCGCGACGCAGTTCGAGTCCCTGCCGCCTCAGCCGGGGTTCGTCAGGTAAATGCAGCGCAGATCGGCACTATGTTGCTGTCTGGGTCACGTGACGTCTTCTGTAAAATGCAAATCACATTTTAGACGAAATGTCTGAGCTTCCGTTTCCCTGCTAAACGATTTCAGCGTCATGATTAATTTGAGATTTGTTTAAATGCGAGACACCACAGGTGAATTTTCCCAGTTGATTTATCACGGTACATTAAGACAATTGTCTATTTGACAAGTTTTCGGGAATGTTATGTTTGAGTATGCAAATGAGGCATTATTGCATATTTGCTCACATTTCCAAAACACTCATTTGAACATTGGAAAAAGCTGTTTTTCATTTTTGTTGATATATTAGAGTTTAAGATGTAAATCTCTTTAATAATAATATGGTAACACTTTACAATAAGGTTCGTTAGTTAACATTAGTTAACTACATTAGTTAATATGAACTAATAATGAATAGCACATATACAGCATTTGTTAATCTGTTAATTTCAATATTTACTAATACTTGATTAAAATCTTGTTAACATTAGTTAATGCACCGTGAACAAACAATGAATAGCTGTATTTTCATGAACTAACATCAACAAAGATGAACAAATGCAGTAACAAATGTATTGCTTATGGTTAATGCATGTTAGTAAATACATTAACTAATGTTAACTAATGAACCTTATTGTAAAGTGTTACCAATAATATACAGTCAACTGTCCAAAAAAAGTGAATTTGAATTTGAAGTGGATCAAAACTTTTCATCAAAGTTATACATTAATTCTTGTCTTAGAACAACTTTGATGAACTTTTTTGATCCGCTTCAAGTGTTGGTGTGAATACGTATAATATCAGCCAAATGATGTATGAACAAAACCTCAAAGCTGCTGCAGTTCAGATTAAAACAGTGTTAGAAAATAAAATAAACACTTAAATGCGCATTTTGGATATTTTCTGTACAAAAAAGACATTACTAAAGCAAAATTAACCAATGCATGAAAAAGCAATGGTTTTGCTTTCATAGCCAGATTTGGGTCTAAGCCCTTTGATGTTAGTTGGTTCAACACGTGTTTGTGTGGTTCAGAGGATGAGTAACTGATGACAGGATTTTAACAATTCCTTTTATTTAAGTTGTAATTTGGAGTCACTATAACAAAACACAATCTGAAAGTGTTTTCTCTCAGTCATTCTGTGAGTGTGTGTTGTTCAGGGCTGAGGACGGACCCACCTGCATCATCCTCCAGCCGCTTCAGGATCATCCAGAGCGGACTCACTTCATCTGGCTGCTCAACATGGATGTCAAGGTACAAAACGTGTGTGTGAATTACAGGGTTGGAAATGAACGGGAGCTTAGGGTAAAAAACGCCACCAAAATGAACTTAAAGATCAGATAAGGGTGCAAAACATAGCCCTGCACAATTAAACGAAATCTGTTTCGCCATTGCATTTAGATCTGTCAACTTGCATCAGATTTCATTTTACATGTTTTTTCCCCAGCATTAAGCATTTTGCTAATAATTTACTCGCCCCCGTGTCATCCAAGATGTCCACGTCTTTCTTTCTTCAGTCAAAAAGAAATGAAGGTTTTTGATGAAAACATTCCAGGATTTTCTCCATATAATGGACTTCAATGGGGTCCAAAATGAGAGTTTCAGTGCAGCTTCAAAGGGCTTTAAACGACACCAGACGATGAATAAGGGTCTTATCTAGTGAAACGATCACTCATTTCAAAAATAAATAGAAAAGTTTAAGTTTTAAAAGCACAATGGTCACCTTGCTCTGTTTTGTGATGCGCGTTTGTGACTCTCCTGTTCATCAAAACGAACGAATCTTTTTTTGAGTCATTTGGTTAATTCAACGAACAAAATGAACGAGTTGACTCGGGAAAAGATCCTTCATTTCTTTTCGACTGAAGAAAGAAAGACGTGGACATCTCGGATGACATGGTGGCGAGTAAAAGTTTTTTAAAAGTGAACTACTCCTTTAACCAATCACATACGTTTCTGTTGAGTTAATGAATGCAGTGGGCAATCAGAGGCATTTAGATTACTCACCGCTGAAAACATTGAATCTGAACTGTTTCAGTGTGAAAGCACAGATATTCATTTAACTTTTTTCACTCACTTTCTGTAAATTTTTTTTTTTTTTTTTGCAGAAGCTTTAATAACCATTTTGTTTTTCATGCTACTAAAATATCCATATCGACTCTTAGCTGGTTTTGTCTGTATGACATGCCGTTTCCCCACACACAAAAACATGTTTATGTATTTTATTCAACATTACAATCATTACAAATTTGATTATTTTTTTTATAGGCTATTTACATACAACTGTGCAAATTTACACTGCAAAGTGGCACAGAAGCGCTTCTGAATGGCATTTATGTGTCTTTAAAAATACTGTTCAAAGAATGCATTTACACAGCGATTATAATTTGTAATTTTGTAGACATAACTTAGTCAGGCTTTAGTCTTTACACAGATTTGAGCAGCATTAAAGTCGTACTGATCCACGTCGAATTTTATTGCCAACAGTGTTTAGTATTGTGTTGAAGTGTATCAGATGTGTTGAATGTGTCCTTGTATTTTCAGGGTTGGCTGCCACAGTCACTAGTGAACAAGGCTCTTCCTCGAGCACAAGCGGACTTCACTAAACACCTGCGTCTGCACCTGACCGCACAAAACAGGAGATGAGAGACGCTGGCCGGCTTCAACACGTTACGATATAGGAAGACAAGACATGCAACATACACCTCAGATCAGGCGCCGAGAGTTTGAGTTCTACGGCAGACAAACAGTACGAAACTCAAGTTATCGAAGATGAAAATCGGCTACTTGTTCAATTGATTTGACCATATGAAATGGCAATAAAAATATTTTTCACAGTACCACACTACCATTGTGTCTGTTGTCATGCTTCACAAAATCCTAGTGGAGGAAACTGGGCTGTTTTGTGGGATTGAGGGCGATTCGTTTTAGGTGAACTATTCCTGTAACCTTCACCTTCCAGACGACTTGTTCTCAGTCAGCACTCACACATCTGTGTGATAATCTCACTGTGGATTTGACACTTCAAAAGGGACTAATGACTGGTTTGGAAGAGAGTGGGGTTTCATAAAGAGAGACTCTCAGGAGGGAACATTTATCTCTAATAGTCTCTGAAAATCAGCAGAATAGCTTTTAGACAGCAGGAGAATGACTCGAAGAACATCAGTAGAGGACAATGACTCCATTCAATACACTGAAAAGACCTTAGACATGCCTCAAATCCACAATATAATGACGTCTGACTCTGAACTTATCAAACTCAAGGATTTTAGCACTTTATTTTTTTTTTTAGAGAAACTAAAAGCCATTTTTTGTGCAGAAAAGCAAGCTTTGTCATCATTTTCCCTCCTGTCACAAAAACATCTTTGTGCTTGTGATCACATCTGTCAAATATGCAGCCTTTTTAGGAGCACTATTTATTAAACATTATAAAAAAAAAAAATTGTCACCAGGGTTAAGGCCAAGGATTTGTTTACCACACTCCGGAGGAGCAGACACCAAAAAGTGGAATTAAAAGGTAAAATTTTTATTAAGTTTAAAAGGGATAAAACAGGGGCAGGGACATTCGTGGCTCTGGCTTTGGCGAGACAAAGAGGGGGAATACTGGTAGGCATCTTTCCGGTCTTTAGGTCCATCTTTGGGTGGACTCGTGGGGCTCGTCAGACTCGTTGAATAGGTTTGTGGGACAGACAGTGATCGTGGAAAAGCGGCGTTGAGCTTTTCTCCTCCACACAATCACAGAAACCTGGACACAGAGGAAAGACTGGATGACAACAGGAGGAAATACCCAGTTCAGCAGCTCTGATGTACTTCAGCACAGGCGGGAGGACAGATCAGTTTGGAGGAATCTTCAAAGTTAAGGGTCAATCTCATCCATCAGAGACTCAAAGAGAACACACTTGTGCATTATTCACTCTTGTACGGAGGCGTATTGCATTCACTTGAGGAAAAAAAAATATACTCTGTTTTTCTGAATTAACGAGTTAATTTTTCATGAGAAAAAAAATTTGCTCTGTTTTTCTGAATTAATTTTTCATGAGAAAAAAAGTTTTTGCTCTGTTTTTCTGAATTAATGAGTTAATTTTTCATGGATTTTTTTTTTGCTCTGTTTTTCTGAATTAACGAGTTTATTTTTAATGGATTTTTTTTTGCTCTGTTTTTCTGAATTAACGAGTTAATTCAGAAAAAAACAGAGCAAAAACTTTTTTTCTCACGAAAAATTAACTCATTAATTCAGAAAAAAATATTTTCTCATGAAAAATTAACTCACTAATTCAGAAAAAACGAGAAAAACTTTTTTTCTCATGAAAAATTAACTCATTAATTCAGAAAAACAGAGCAAAAAAATTCTCATGAAAAATTACCTCGTTAATTCAGAAAAACAGAGCAAAAAAAAATTCTCTCATGAAAAATTAAATCATTAATTCAGAAAAACAGAGACATTTTTTTTTCTCATGAAAAATTTACTAATTAATTCAGAAAAAACAGAGCAATTTTTTTTCTCATGAAAAATTAACTCATTAATTCAGAAAAACAGAGCAAAAAAAATACTCATGAAAAATTAACTCGTTAATTCAGAAAAACGGAGCAAAAAAAATTCTCATAAAAAATTAACTCATTAATTCAGAAAAACAGAGCAATTTTTTTTCTCATGAAAAATTAACTCATTAATTCAGAAAAACAGAGTAGATTTTTTTTTTCTTCAAGTGAATGCAATACGCCTCCGTACTCTTGTGTATGTTTCACTCTTTCAGACACTGCAAACTCACTCTATCATCACAGCGAATAATCAACTCGTCTCTCTTCTCTTCATAGGATGGATGATCCAAGGATTAATGATCTCAGAAAATCTCTCCAGCCGTCACTCTGTCAACAGGATGGCACACACTGCCCACAAACACAGGTTAGTCGTATACTGGTGATGGCAAATCAATAAAGAGTGCACTTAACTTTTTCCCGATGAATCTGCCAGCCTTTCGCACTGTCATACTCCGCTCGAGCACTCGACCCGTGTGGCGCTTTCCCGCTGCCCACCCCCGTCTTCTCCATGCTTCAAGCTTCTCTCTTTATACTCCCTTTTCCCAGGCATGTGGTGGTTCAATAAACGCTACTCATTGGCTTCAGCTGGCACTCATTGTAGTTAGCAACCACGACGTGTTTACTCACATAGACATAATATATACATAGACGTTGCTGCGATACGTCAATGGGTCCGCCATTTTGCGGAGGTCAAGACTGCAATGTAATTAAATGTAATTAAAACGTTTTTCTGGATAAAAAAAATCTTGGATAAGAATGGTGAAGACCCCCATACTGAGATATTTAAGTTTGCTCAAAAAGCATTTTATGTGATTGACCAGATTTTAGCAATAACATTGATAACTGATGGATCCTTTATGATAATACATATGTTGTGGAACAACTGGGCATACAGTGCAATGCAAATAGTAATTATAACATAAAGTGAGAAGTAATAGTAAATAGTTTAGTCAATAGGCAAGGCAAGGCAAGTTTATTTATATAGCACATTTCATACACAATGGCAATTCAAAATGCTTTACATAGAAGAAATTAAAAATAATCAAATGAAATCAGAAGAAATCAATAAAATAAACAAATAGTATACAGCAAATAAAATGGTAATGAATACTAGTATAATTACATAAAATATACAACACAAAAGTAAAATAGTGACATATATTTAATATTAGCTCTTTTTGTTAAATTTCAGTTTTATTGATCACTAGCCATTATAACAGAAGTAGCTTCAGTCAAACATACAGCAGGATACAATGTTAAAATAGCCTAAATATAAAGTTATGAAACTTTACTTTGCCCTCAGCCAAAACTATTTTCCAGGGAACCATTTATAGATTAATGATACCAAAGATAAACACAAATTATACGAATTATATCTCATGTTTAACCTCTTGACTAGAGACATCAGAGCCAGCAGCAACCTACTGGCCGAGGTACGGCTGTTCCAAGCGGGGTAGACGAGCGCTGGGCGGGGGCGCAGCTTACAACTCCGAAAACTTCAGATCAAATTTTTAAATAGGCGCTATCTTTATAAACAAACCACATATTTGAGCTTTAAACAACTACATTGTCAACTGAAAAACTATTAAAACTACATTTCGTGACACAATAACAGTAGTATTTAACCTCTAAACGTTACTATTACTAATTAAATCATGACCAAATACAACCAAAAACAAACGTTCAGTCTTGCTTGTGAAAGGTACTTCCTCGAAAGCTGTTTTCAGTTGTGTGGCGATTTGTCCAGCCCCAAGCAGCGCACAAAACAGGCATTTTTCTAAATTCCCGGTATGAGAGGTATGGGAAAGTTGCTCTCCCCAATATGGCGGCGCCGTTGACATACGCTCCAGCGGCCAATGGGCTCTATGCACGGCGGTATTTCCGGTGAAGGTGTAAGGATGCTCGATAACTTCCGCCAATCGTAGAGTCCAATGCAATACTGAGAATTTATATTGAATTTTATACTCCATGGTTATACTAAAGAAACATTAGTCACAAAAACAGATAAAACAGACACCCCTCGTTGTGTTTATGCTTCTTTTTAAAATTATATTAAATAAACATAACTATATAAAATTACATCTAAACGTATGCACGTTTCATTTCAAAGACGGGAGGACAGTAAATTTTGAAGACTCTGCCATAATCCCGTTTTCCTCGGTTCTCCTCCGCTTAAATCTCCACAACCGGAAATGGACGAGCATCCTTGCGTCAAATGCGGAACTTATGCGTGCATATAGCCCATAGGGCGTCTATGTATTTATTATGTCTATGGTTTACTCAAAGCCGGCCCGATGTTACACCGGCATTTCTTCGCCCTGGAAACGAATCAACAATATTTTTTTGGTTCCTAGCATGTTCACTCGGTGACAGCATTCTCAAATAAATTGCATACTCAAATCACATGAAAGTTTAAAATATACAAAGAAAAAAAATACAATAAAATTCGCAGAGGCTAAAATAGTTCTAAACACTTTTGTCAATAGGGAATGTGTGTTATGGGTGTATAAATGATTAACTTAATTCTTGAGGTCTCTGAGCTCTGCTGGCTGACATTACAGAATGTTTAAAATCAATGCAAAAATGTTTTATATAACACTTACGCACAGCTATGCAACAACTTCTGCAAGGGATGGGTGGAGATTGATTTGTTTCCTTGCATCCTTCTGACTTTTTAATTTCTCCCCTCTAGCTATCATAATCAATCAAAACGGGTTTCGATCAGCTGTTGCATTAAACATGAATTTGCTAGTATACTCTATTTTGCACATCATGAGTTCATGAATATTTGTTTTAATAATACATGAAAATCTGACAAATTCAAAAGCTGAAAAGCTTCAAGGCTAGATTATTGCAATGCTTGTATGGGTGGTTGCCCTGCTGTATGCATAATAAACAAACTACAGCTGGTGCAAAACACAACAGCTCGAGTTCTTACTACAACTAGAAAGTATGACCATATTAGCCCGGTTCTGTCAACATCCCTATTAAACATTGTATACATTTTTAAATAATTGCTGATTAGACCTGATGGAGGACCTGCGCTTAGACACGACCACAACGCATGTTGCAGTCAGCCGGATCCAGGCTGTATCCAGACCAGATGGAGGACCTGCACATAGACATGATCACAACACATGTTGCAGTCAGCCGGATCCTGACCACATGGAGGACCTGCACCTAGGTTGCGTTCCATTCAACAGGGTCCCTACACAAGTGTTCACTGCTCCCTACTCCCTGAACACGGTATATCAGTTGAAATGGACTTCACTGACATCCTGTGAAGTGATGTATCAGTGTTCCCTTATTCCCAATGTCGTTTTGCACTCTGGATTCTGATAGAAGGCTGTGAGACTTTGACCTGAGTGCAAAAATGGATGATCTAGACCCTTCCAGAGCTGAGATATCAAAATTCAAAATTTTGACCCGAAAAAAAAACGACAGTGTTACCCCTTTCGTTTTTTTCCATTTTTGGGCGAAAAATTAAGTTTCTCCAATCTTCTCAAAACTCTGGATTCTGATAGATGGCCACAAGACTTTGACCTGAGTGCAAAAATGGATGATCTAGACCCTTCCAGAGCTGAGATATCAAAATTCAAAATTTCAACCCGAAAAAAAACGACAGTGGTACCCCTTTCGTTTTTTTCCATTTTTGGGCGAAAAATTAAGTTTCTCCAATCTTCTCAAAACTCTGGATTCTGATAGATGGCCACAAGACTTTGACCTGAGTGCAAAAATGGAGGCTCTAGACCCTTCCAGAGCTGAGATATCAAAATTCAAAATTTCGACCCGAAAAAAAACGACAGTGGTACCCCTTTCGTTTTTTTCCATTTTTGGGCGAAAAATTAAGTTTCTCCAATCTTCTCAAAACTCTGGATTCTGATAGATGGCCACAAGACTTTGACCTGAGTGCAAAAATGGAGGCTCTAGACCCTTCCAGAGCTGAGATATCAAAATTCAAAATTTTGACCCGAAAAAAAAAAACGACAGTGTTACCCCTTTCGTTTTTTTCCATTTTTGGGCGAAAAATTAAGTTTCTACAATCTTCTCAAAACTCTGGATTCTGATAGAGGGCCACGAGACTTTGACCTGAGTGCAAAAATGGATGATCTAGACCCTTCCAGAGCTGAGATATCAAAATTCAAAATTTTGACCCGAAAAAAAAACGACAGTGTTACCCCTTTCGTTTTTTTCCATTTTTGGGCGAAAAATTAAGTTTCTACAATCTTCTCAAAACTCTGGATTCTGATAGAGGGCCACAAGACTTTGACCTGAGTGCAAAAATGGATGATCTAGACCCTTCCAGAGCTGAGATATCAAAATTCAAAATTTTGACCCGAAAAAAAAACGACAGTGTTACCCCTTTCGTTTTTTTCCATTTTTGGGCGAAAAATTAAGTTTCTCCAATCTTCTCAAAACTCTGGATTCTGATAGATGGCCACAAGACTTTGACCTGAGTGCAAAAATGGAGGCTCTAGACCCTTCCAGAGCTGAGATATCAAAATTCAAAATTTCGACCCGAAAAAAAAACGACAGTGGTACCCCTTTCGTTTTTTTCCATTTTTGGGCGAAAAATTAAGTTTCTCCAATCTTCTCAAACCTCTGGATTATGATAGAGGGCCACACGACTTTGACCTGAGTGCAAAAATGGAGGCTCTAGACCCTTCCAGAGCTGAGATATCAAAATTCAAAATTTTGACCCGAAAAAAAACCGACAGTGTTACCCCTTTCGTTTTTTTCCATTTTTGGGCGAAAAATTAAGTTTCTCCAATCTTCTCAAAACTCTAGATTCTGATAGAGGGCCACGAGACTTTGACCTGAGTGCAAAAATGGATGATCTAGACCCTTCCAGAGCTGAGATATCAAAATTCAAAATTTTGACCCGAAAAAAAAAACGACAGTGTTACCCCTTTCGTTTTTTTCCATTTTTGGGCGAAAAATTAAGTTTCTCCAATCTTCTCAAAACTCTGGATTATGATAGAAGGCTGTGAGACTTTGACCTGAGTGCAAAAATGGATGATCTAGACCAGGGGTCACCAAACTTTTTTCTCTGGGGGCCACATTATCGTTCCTGACTGTGATGGGGGGCCGGGGCTATATAAAATAGAATTGTGTGACCAAGACCAAACTGACCACCAGCAGGCCTCATAGTAGAGATTACTAGCCTGGCACAGCCATATTTGTTTATCATTAATAGTTGTTTGCAAAAGTAGTAATCGAGTCTTCACACTTTGTTTTAATTTGAAATACCACAGATTTTCCATTTATTTATTTTCAAATACAAATAACATCAAACCTGTCAAGGTAAGAAACATCTGCCTAGTTGAGGTGAGTGGCACTGGTAAGGATGAATGAAAAATTATAAATTATAGGTAGGCCTGTCACTATTTATAATAATTGTGTACAGCACTTAATAAAGGTCAAATAAATAGGCCTATAAAATAAATAAATAAACATTGAAATTATAACAACAACATGAGTAATAGAACTAGTCAGCTCTTATGCCTATCCAGGTGAGCATGCTCAATAAACAACAAAATACCAAATGCAGACATGTTATTATTTTCCAAAAAGCAATTTAAAAAAATAGGCCATGACGACTTTTGGGGATTGCCGGTTCAAGTAGTGGGGGGCAGAGGGGTTGGGGGGCCAGTCAAAGGGGTGTGGCGGGCCTGATTCGGCCCGCGGGCCTTAGTTTGGTGACCCATGATCTAGACCCTTCCAGAGCTGAGATATCAAAATTCAAAATTTCGACCCGAAAAAAAAACGACAGTGGTACCCCTTTCGTTTTTTTCCATTTTTTGGCGAAAAATTAAGTTTCTCCAATCTTCTCAAAACTCTGGATTATGATAGAAGGCTGTGAGACTTTGACCTGAGTGCAAAAATGGATGATCTAGACCCTTCCAGAGCTGAGATATCAAAATTCAAAATTTCGACCCGAAAAAAAAACGACAGTGGTACCCCTTTCGTTTTTTTCCATTTTTGGGCGAAAAATTAAGTTTCTCCAATCTTCTCAAAACTCTGGATTATGATAGAAGGCTGTGAGACTTTGACCTGAGTGCAAAAATGGATGATCTAGACCCTTCCAGAGCTGAGATATCAAAATTCAAAATTTTGACCCGAAAAAAAAACGACAGTGTTACCCCTTTCGTTTTTTTCCATTTTTGGGCGAAAAATTAAGTTTCTCCAATCTTCTCAAAACTCTAGATTCTGATAGATGGCCACAAGACTTTGACCTGAGTGCAAAAATGGATGATCTAGACCCTTCCAGAGCTGAGATATCAAAATTCAAAATTTCAACCCGAAAAAAAAAAACGACAGTGTTACCCCTTTCGATTTTTTCCATTTTTGGGCGAAAAATTAAGTTTCTCCAATCTTCTCAAAACTCTGGATTCTGATAGATGGCCACAAGACTTTGACCTTAGTGCAAAAATGGAGGCTTTAGACCCTTCCAGAGCTGAGATATCAAAATTCAAAATTTCGACCCGAAAAAAAAACGACAGTGTTACCCCTTTCGTTTTTTTCCATTTTTGGGCGAAAAATTAAGTTTCTCCAATCTTCTCAAAACTCTGGATTCTGATAGATGGCCACAAGACTTTGACCTGAGTGCAAAAATGGAGGCTCTAGACCCTTCCAGAGCTGAGATATCAAAATTCAAAATTTCGACCCGAAAAAAAAACGACAGTGGTACCCCTTTCGTTTTTTTCCATTTTTGGGCGAAAAATTAAGTTTCTCCAATCTTCTCAAACCTCTGGATTATGATAGAGGGCTGTGAGACTTTGACCTGAGTGCAAAAATGGATGATCTAGACCCTTCCAGAGCTGAGATATCAAAATTCAAAATTTTGACCCGAAAAAAAAACGACAGTGTTACCCCTTTCGTTTTTTTCCATTTTTGGGCGAAAAATTAAGTTTCTCCAATCTTCTCAAAACTCTAGATTCTGATAGAGGGCCACGAGACTTTGACCTGAGTGCAAAAATGGATGATCTAGACCCTTCCAGAGCTGAGATATCAAAATTCAAAATTTTGACCCGAAAAAAAAACGACAGTGTTACCCCTTTCGTTTTTTTTCCATTTTTGGGCGAAAAATTAAGTTTCTCCAATCTTCTCAAAACTCTGGATTCTGATAGAGGGCCACAAGACTTTGACCTGAGTGCAAAAATGGATGATCTAGACCCTTCCAGAGCTGAGATATCAAAATTCAAAATTTTGACCCGAAAAAAAAACGACAGTGTTACCCCTTTCGTTTTTTTCCATTTTTGGGCAAAAAATTAAGTTTCTCCAATCTTCTCAAAACTCTGGATTCTGATAGATGGCCACAAGACTTTGACCTGAGTGCAAAAATGGAGGCTCTAGACCCTTCCAGAGCTGAGATATCAAAATTCAAAATTTCGACCCGAAAAAAAAACGACAGTGGTACCCCTTTCGTTTTTTTCCATTTTTGGGCGAAAAATTAAGTTTCTCCAATCTTCTCAAACCTCTGGATTATGATAGAGGGCCACACGACTTTGACCTGAGTGCAAAAATGGAGGCTCTAGACCCTTCCAGAGCTGAGAAATCAAAATTCAAAATTTTGACCCGAAAAAAAAACGACAGTGTTACCCCTTTCGTTTTTTTCCATTTTTGGGCGAAAAATTAAGTTTCTCCAATCTTCTCAAAACTCTAGATTCTGATAGAGGGCCACGAGACTTTGACCTGAGTGCAAAAATGGATGATCTAGACCCTTCCAGAGCTGAGATATCAAAATTCAAAATTTTGAGCCGAAAAAAAAACGACAGTGTTACCCCTTTCGTTTTTTTCCATTTTTTGGCGAAAAATTAAGTTTCTCCAATCTTCTCAAAACTCTAGATTCTGATAGAGGGCCACGAAACTTTGACCTGAGTGCAAAAATGGAGGCTCTAGACCCTTCCAGAGCTGAGATATCAAAATTCAAAATTTTGACCCGAAAAAAAAACGACAGTGTTACCCCTTTCGTTTTTTTCCATTTTTGGGCGAAAAATTAAGTTTCTCCAATCTTCTCAAAACTCTAGATTCTGATAGAGGGCCACGAGACTTTGACCTGAGTGCAAAAATGGATGATCTAGACCCTTCCAGAGCTGAGATATCAAAATTCAAAATTTTGACCCGAAAAAAAAACGACAGTGTTACCCCTTTCGTTTTTTTCCATTTTTGGGCAAAAAATTAAGTTTCTCCAATCTTCTCAAAACTCTGGATTCTGATAGAGGGCCACAAGACTTTGACCTGAGTGCAAAAATGGATGATCTAGACCCTTCCAGAGCTGAGATATCAAAATTCAAAATTTTGACCCGAAAAAAAAACGACAGTGTTACCCCTTTCGTTTTTTTCCATTTTTGGGCAAAAAATTAAGTTTCTCCAATCTTCTCAAAACTCTGGATTCTGATAGATGGCCACAAGACTTTGACCTGAGTGCAAAAATGGAGGCTCTAGACCCTTCCAGAGCTGAGATATCAAAATTCAAAATTTCGACCCGAAAAAAAAACGACAGTGGTACCCCTTTCGTTTTTTTCCATTTTTGGGCGAAAAATTAAGTTTCTCCAATCTTCTCAAACCTCTGGATTATGATAGAGGGCCACACGACTTTGACCTGAGTGCAAAAATGGAGGCTCTAGACCCTTCCAGAGCTGAGAAATCAAAATTCAAAATTTTGACCCGAAAAAAAAACGAAAGTGTTACCCCTTTCGTTTTTTTCCATTTTTTGGCGAAAAATTAAGTTTCTCCAATCTTCTCAAACCTCTGGATTATGATAGAGGGCCACACGACTTTGACCTGAGTGCAAAAATGGATGATCTAGACCCTTCCAGAGCTGAGATATCAAAATTCAAAATTTTGACCCGAAAAAAAAACGACAGTGTTACCCCTTTCGTTTTTTTCCATTTTTGGGCGAAAAATTAAGTTTCTTCAATCTTCTCAAAACTCTAGATTCTGATAGAGGGCCACGAGACTTTGACCTGAGTGCAAAAATGGATGATCTAGACCCTTCCAGAGCTGAGATATCAAAATTCAAAATTTTGACCCGAAAAAAAAACGACAGTGTTACCCCTTTCGTTTTTTTCCATTTTTGGGCGAAAAATTAAGTTTCTCCAATCTTCTCAAAACTCTGGATTCTGATAGAGGGCCACAAGACTTTGACCTGAGTGCAAAAATGGATGATCTAGACCCTTCCAGAGCTGAGATATCAAAATTCAAAATTTCGACCCGAAAAAAAAACGACAGTGGTACCCCTTTCGTTTTGTTCCATTTTTGGGCGAAAAATTAAGTTTCTCCAATCTTCTCAAACCTCTGGATTATGATAGAGGGCCACACGACTTTGACCTGAGTGCAAAAATGGAGGCTCTAGACCCTTCCAGAGCTGAGAAATCAAAATTCAAAATTTTGACCCGAAAAAAAAACGACAGTGTTACCCCTTTCGTTTTTTTCCATTTTTGGGCGAAAAATTAAGTTTCTCCAATCTTCTCAAAACTCTAGATTCTGATAGAGGGCCACGAGACTTTGACCTGAGTGCAAAAATGGATGATCTAGACCCTTCCAGAGCTGAGATATCAAAATTCAAAATTTTGACCCGAAAAAAAAACGACAGTGTTACCCCTTTCGTTTTTTTCCATTTTTTGGCGAAAAATTAAGTTTCTCCAATCTTCTCAAAACTCTAGATTCTGATAGAGGGCCACGAAACTTTGACCTGAGTGCAAAAATGGAGGCTCTAGACCCTTCCAGAGCTGAGATATCAAAATTCAAAATTTTGACCCGAAAAAAAAACGACAGTGTTACCCCTTTCGTTTTTTTCCATTTTTGGGCGAAAAATTAAGTTTCTCCAATCTTCTCAAAACTCTAGATTCTGATAGAGGGCCACGAGACTTTGACCTGAGTGCAAAAATGGATGATCTAGACCCTTCCAGAGCTGAGATATCAAAATTCAAAATTTTGACCCGAAAAAAAAACGACAGTGTTACCCCTTTCGTTTTTTTCCATTTTTGGGCGAAAAATTAAGTTTCTCCAATCTTATCAAAACTCTGGATTCTGATAGAGGGCCACAAGACTTTGACCTGAGTGCAAAAATGGATGATCTAGACCCTTCCAGAGCTGAGATATCAAAATTCAAAATTTTGACCCGAAAAAAAAACGACAGTGTTACCCCTTTCGTTTTTTTCCATTTTTGGGCAAAAAATTAAGTTTCTCCAATCTTCTCAAAACTCTGGATTCTGATAGATGGCCACAAGACTTTGACCTGAGTGCAAAAATGGAGGCTCTAGACCCTTCCAGAGCTGAGATATCAAAATTCAAAATTTCGACCCGAAAAAAAAAAGACAGTGGTACCCCTTTCGTTTTTTTCCATTTTTGGGCGAAAAATTAAGTTTCTCCAATCTTCTCAAACCTCTGGATTATGATAGAGGGCCACACGACTTTGACCTGAGTGCAAAAATGGAGGCTCTAGACCCTTCCAGAGCTGAGAAATCAAAATTCAAAATTTTGACCCGAAAAAAAAACGACAGTGTTACCCCTTTCGTTTTTTTCCATTTTTTGGCGAAAAATTAAGTTTCTCCAATCTTCTCAAAACTCTAGATTCTGATAGAGGGCCACGAAACTTTGACCTGAGTGCAAAAATGGAGGCTCTAGACCCTTCCAGAGCTGAGATATCAAAATTCAAAATTTTGACCCGAAAAAAAAACGACAGTGTTACCCCTTTCGTTTTTTTCCATTTTTGGGCGAAAAATTAAGTTTCTCCAATCTTCTCAAAACTCTAGATTCTGATAGAGGGCCACGAGACTTTGACCTGAGTGCAAAAATGGATGATCTAGACCCTTCCAGAGCTGAGATATCAAAATTCAAAATTTTGACCCGAAAAAAAAAACGACAGTGTTACCCCTTTCGTTTTTTTCCATTTTTGGGCGAAAAATTAAGTTTCTCCAATCTTCTCAAAACTCTGGATTATGATAGAAGGCTGTGAGACTTTGACCTGAGTGCAAAAATGGATGATCTAGACCCTTCCAGAGCTGAGATATCAAAATTCAAAATTTCGACCCGAAAAAAAAACGACAGTGGTACCCCTTTCGTTTTTTTCCATTTTTGGGCGAAAAATTAAGTTTCTCCAATCTTCTCAAAACTCTGGATTATGATAGAAGGCTGTGAGACTTTGACCTGAGTGCAAAAATGGATGATCTAGACCCTTCCAGAGCTGAGATATCAAAATTCAAAATTTTGACCCGAAAAAAAAAACGACAGTGTTACCCCTTTCGTTTTTTTCCATTTTTGGGCGAAAAATTAAGTTTCTCCAATCTTCTCAAAACTCTGGATTCTGATAGATGGCCACAAGACTTTGACCTGAGTGCAAAAATGGATGATCTAGACCCTTCCAGAGCTGAGATATCAAAATTCAAAATTTCAACCCGAAAAAAAAAACGACAGTGTTACCCCTTTCGATTTTTTCCATTTTTGGGCGAAAAATTAAGTTTCTCCAATCTTCTCAAAACTCTGGATTCTGATAGATGGCCACAAGACTTTGACCTTAGTGCAAAAATGGAGGCTTTAGACCCTTCCAGAGCTGAGATATCAAAATTCAAAATTTCGACCCGAAAAAAAAACGACAGTGTTACCCCTTTCGTTTTTTTCCATTTTTGGGCGAAAAATTAAGTTTCTCCAATCTTCTCAAAACTCTGGATTCTGATAGATGGCCACAAGACTTTGACCTGAGTGCAAAAATGGAGGCTCTAGACCCTTCCAGAGCTGAGATATCAAAATTCAAAATTTCGACCCGAAAAAAAAACGACAGTGTTACCCCTTTCGTTTTTTTCCATTTTTTGGCGAAAAATTAAGTTTCTCCAATCTTCTCAAAACTCTAGATTCTGATAGAGGGCCACGAAACTTTGACCTGAGTGCAAAAATGGAGGCTCTAGACCCTTCCAGAGCTGAGATATCAAAATTCAAAATTTTGACCCGAAAAAAAAACGACAGTGTTACCCCTTTCGTTTTTTTCCATTTTTGGGCGAAAAATTAAGTTTCTCCAATCTTCTCAAAACTCTAGATTCTGATAGAGGGCCACGAGACTTTGACCTGAGTGCAAAAATGGATGATCTAGACCCTTCCAGAGCTGAGATATCAAAATTCAAAATTTTGACCCGAAAAAAAAACGACAGTGTTACCCCTTTCGTTTTTTTCCATTTTTGGGCGAAAAATTAAGTTTCTCCAATCTTCTCAAAACTCTGGATTCTGATAGAGGGCCACAAGACTTTGACCTGAGTGCAAAAATGGATGATCTAGACCCTTCCAGAGCTGAGATATCAAAATTCAAAATTTTGACCCGAAAAAAAAACGACAGTGTTACCCCTTTCGTTTTTTTCCATTTTTGGGCAAAAAATTAAGTTTCTCCAATCTTCTCAAAACTCTGGATTCTGATAGATGGCCACAAGACTTTGACCTGAGTGCAAAAATGGAGGCTCTAGACCCTTCCAGAGCTGAGATATCAAAATTCAAAATTTCGACCCGAAAAAAAAAACGACAGTGGTACCCCTTTCGTTTTTTTCCATTTTTGGGCGAAAAATTAAGTTTCTCCAATCTTCTCAAACCTCTGGATTATGATAGAGGGCCACACGACTTTGACCTGAGTGCAAAAATGGAGGCTCTAGACCCTTCCAGAGCTGAGAAATCAAAATTCAAAATTTTGACCCGAAAAAAAAACGACAGTGTTACCCCTTTCGTTTTTTTCCATTTTTTGGCGAAAAATTAAGTTTCTCCAATCTTCTCAAACCTCTGGATTATGATAGAGGGCCACACGACTTTGACCTGAGTGCAAAAATGGATGATCTAGACCCTTCCAGAGCTGAGATATCAAAATTCAAAATTTTGACCCGAAAAAAAAACGACAGTGTTACCCCTTTCGTTTTTTTCCATTTTTGGGCGAAAAATTAAGTTTCTCCAATCTTCTCAAAACTCTAGATTCTGATAGAGGGCCACGAGACTTTGACCTGAGTGCAAAAATGGATGATCTAGACCCTTCCAGAGCTGAGATATCAAAATTCAAAATTTTGACCCGAAAAAAAAACGACAGTGTTACCCCTTTCGTTTTTTTCCATTTTTGGGCGAAAAATTAAGTTTCTCCAATCTTCTCAAAACTCTGGATTCTGATAGAGGGCCACAAGACTTTGACCTGAGTGCAAAAATGGATGATCTAGACCCTTCCAGAGCTGAGATATCAAAATTCAAAATTTTGACCCGAAAAAAAAACGACAGTGTTACCCCTTTCGTTTTTTTCCATTTTTGGGCAAAAAATTAAGTTTCTCCAATCTTCTCAAAACTCTGGATTCTGATAGATGGCCACAAGACTTTGACCTGAGTGCAAAAATGGAGGCTCTAGACCCTTCCAGAGCTGAGATATCAAAATTCAAAATTTCGACCCGAAAAAAAAACGACAGTGGTACCCCTTTCGTTTTGTTCCATTTTTGGGCGAAAAATTAAGTTTCTCCAATCTTCTCAAACCTCTGGATTATGATAGAGGGCCACACGACTTTGACCTGAGTGCAAAAATGGAGGCTCTAGACCCTTCCAGAGCTGAGAAATCAAAATTCAAAATTTTGACCCGAAAAAAAAACGACAGTGTTACCCCTTTAGTTTTTTTCCATTTTTGGGCGAAAAATTAAGTTTCTCCAATCTTCTCAAAACTCTAGATTCTGATAGAGGGCCACGAGACTTTGACCTGAGTGCAAAAATGGATGATCTAGACCCTTCCAGAGCTGAGATATCAAAATTCAAAATTTTGACCCGAAAAAAAAACGACAGTGTTACCCCTTTCGTTTTTTTCCATTTTTTGGCGAAAAATTAAGTTTCTCCAATCTTCTCAAAACTCTAGATTCTGATAGAGGGCCACGAAACTTTGACCTGAGTGCAAAAATGGAGGCTCTAGACCCTTCCAGAGCTGAGATATCAAAATTCAAAATTTTGACCCGAAAAAAAAACGACAGTGTTACCCCTTTCGTTTTTTTCCATTTTTGGGCGAAAAATTAAGTTTCTCCAATCTTCTCAAAACTCTAGATTCTGATAGAGGGCCACGAGACTTTGACCTGAGTGCAAAAATGGATGATCTAGACCCTTCCAGAGCTGAGATATCAAAATTCAAAATTTTGACCCGAAAAAAAAACGACAGTGTTACCCCTTTCGTTTTTTTCCATTTTTGGGCGAAAAATTAAGTTTCTCCAATCTTATCAAAACTCTGGATTCTGATAGAGGGCCACAAGACTTTGACCTGAGTGCAAAAATGGATGATCTAGACCCTTCCAGAGCTGAGATATCAAAATTCAAAATTTTGACCCGAAAAAAAAACGACAGTGTTACCCCTTTCGTTTTTTTCCATTTTTGGGCAAAAAATTAAGTTTCTCCAATCTTCTCAAAACTCTGGATTCTGATAGATGGCCACAAGACTTTGACCTGAGTGCAAAAATGGAGGCTCTAGACCCTTCCAGAGCTGAGATATCAAAATTCAAAATTTCGACCCGAAAAAAAAACGACAGTGGTACCCCTTTCGTTTTTTTCCATTTTTGGGCGAAAAATTAAGTTTCTCCAATCTTCTCAAACCTCTGGATTATGATAGAGGGCCACACGACTTTGACCTGAGTGCAAAAATGGAGGCTCTAGACCCTTCCAGAGCTGAGAAATCAAAATTCAAAATTTTGACCCGAAAAAAAAACGACAGTGTTACCCCTTTCGTTTTTTTCCATTTTTTGGCGAAAAATTAAGTTTCTCCAATCTTCTCAAAACTCTAGATTCTGATAGAGGGCCACGAAACTTTGACCTGAGTGCAAAAATGGAGGCTCTAGACCCTTCCAGAGCTGAGATATCAAAATTCAAAATTTTGACCCGAAAAAAAAACGACAGTGTTACCCCTTTCGTTTTTTTCCATTTTTGGGCGAAAAATTAAGTTTCTCCAATCTTCTCAAAACTCTAGATTCTGATAGAGGGCCACGAGACTTTGACCTGAGTGCAAAAATGGATGATCTAGACCCTTCCAGAGCTGAGATATCAAAATTCAAAATTTTGACCCGAAAAAAAAACGACAGTGTTACCCCTTTCGTTTTTTTCCATTTTTGGGCGAAAAATTAAGTTTCTCCAATCTTCTCAAAACTCTGGATTCTGATAGAGGGCCACAAGACTTTGACCTGAGTGCAAAAATGGATGATCTAGACCCTTCCAGAGCTGAGATATCAAAATTCAAAATTTTGACCCGAAAAAAAAACGACAGTGTTACCCCTTTCGTTTTTTTCCATTTTTGGGCAAAAAATTAAGTTTCTCCAATCTTCTCAAAACTCTGGATTCTGATAGATGGCCACAAGACTTTGACCTGAGTGCAAAAATGGAGGCTCTAGACCCTTCCAGAGCTGAGATATCAAAATTCAAAATTTCGACCCGAAAAAAAAACGACAGTGGTACCCCTTTCGTTTTTTTCCATTTTTGGGCGAAAAATTAAGTTTCTCCAATCTTCTCAAACCTCTGGATTATGATAGAGGGCCACACGACTTTGACCTGAGTGCAAAAATGGAGGCTCTAGACCCTTCCAGAGCTGAGAAATCAAAATTCAAAATTTTGACCCGAAAAAAAAACGACAGTGTTACCCCTTTCGTTTTTTCCCATTTTTGGGCGAAAAATTAAGTTTCTCCAATCTTCTCAAAACTCTAGATTCTGATAGAGGGCCACGAGACTTTGACCTGAGTGCAAAAATGGATGATCTAGACCCTTCCAGAGCTGAGATATCAAAATTCAAAATTTTGACCCGAAAAAAAAACGACAGTGTTACCCCTTTCGTTTTTTTCCATTTTTGGGCGAAAAATTAAGTTTCTCCAATCTTCTCAAAACTCTAGATTCTGATAGAGGGCCACGAAACTTTGACCTGAGTGCAAAAATGGAGGCTCTAGACCCTTCCAGAGCTGAGATATCAAAATTCAAAATTTTGACCCGAAAAAAAAACGACAGTGTTACCCCTTTCGTTTTTTTCCATTTTTGGGCGAAAAATTAAGTTTCTCCAATCTTCTCAAAACTCTGGATTATGATAGAAGGCTGTGAGACTTTGACCTGAGTGCAAAAATGGATGATCTAGACCCTTCCAGAGCTGAGATATCAAAATTCAAAATTTCGACCCGAAAAAAAAACGACAGTGGTACCCCTTTCGTTTTTTTCCATTTTTGGGCGAAAAATTAAGTTTCTCCAATCTTCTCAAAACTCTGGATTATGATAGAAGGCTGTGAGACTTTGACCTGAGTGCAAAAATGGATGATCTAGACCCTTCCAGAGCTGAGATATCAAAATTCAAAATTTTGACCCGAAAAAAAAACGACAGTGTTACCCCTTTCGTTTTTTTCCATTTTTGGGCGAAAAATTAAGTTTCTCCAATCTTCTCAAAACTCTGGATTCTGATAGATGGCCACAAGACTTTGACCTGAGTGCAAAAATGGATGATCTAGACCCTTCCAGAGCTGAGATATCAAAATTCAAAATTTCAACCCGAAAAAAAAAACGACAGTGTTACCCCTTTCGATTTTTTCCATTTTTGGGCGAAAAATTAAGTTTCTCCAATCTTCTCAAAACTCTGGATTCTGATAGATGGCCACAAGACTTTGACCTGAGTGCAAAAATGGAGGCTTTAGACCCTTCCAGAGCTGAAATATCAAAATTCAAAATTTCGACCCGAAAAAAAAACGACAGTGTTACCCCTTTCGTTTTTTTCCATTTTTGGGCGAAAAATTAAGTTTCTCCAATCTTCTCAAAACTCTGGATTCTGATAGATGGCCACAAGACTTTGACCTGAGTGCAAAAATGGAGGCTCTAGACCCTTCCAGAGCTGAGATATCAAAATTCAAAATTTCGACCCGAAAAAAAAACGACAGTGGTACCCCTTTCGTTTTTTTCCATTTTTGGGCGAAAAATTAAGTTTCTCCAATCTTCTCAAACCTCTGGATTATGATAGAGGGCCACACGACTTTGACCTGAGTGCAAAAATGGAGGCTCTAGACCCTTCCAGAGCTGAGATATCAAAATTCAAAATTTTGACCCGAAAAAAAAACGACAGTGTTACCCCTTTCGTTTTTTTCCATTTTTGGGCGAAAAATTAAGTTTCTCCAATCTTCTCAAAACTCTAGATTCTGATAGAGGGCCACGAGACTTTGACCTGAGTGCAAAAATGGATGATCTAGACCCTTCCAGAGCTGAGATATCAAAATTCAAAATTTTGACCCGAAAAAAAAACGACAGTGTTACCCCTTTCGTTTTTTTCCATTTTTGGGCGAAAAATTAAGTTTCTCCAATCTTCTCAAAACTCTGGATTATGATAGAAGGCTGTGAGACTTTGACCTGAGTGCAAAAATGGATGATCTAGACCCTTCCAGAGCTGAGATATCAAAATTCAAAATTTCGACCCGAAAAAAAAACGACAGTGTTACCCCTTTCGTTTTTTTCCATTTTTGGGCGAAAAATTAAGTTTCTCCAATCTTCTCAAAACTCTGGATTCTGATAGATGGCCACAAGACTTTGACCTGAGTGCAAAAATGGAGGCTTTAGACCCTTCCAGAGCTGAGATATCAAAATTCAAAATTTCAACCCGAAAAAAAAAACGACAGTGGTACCCCTTTCGATTTTTTCCATTTTTGGGCGAAAAATTAAGTTTCTCCAATCTTCTCAAAACTCTGGATTCTGATAGAGGACCACAAGACTTTGACCTGAGTGCAAAAATGGAGGCTCTAGACCCTTCCAGAGCTGAGATATCAAAATTCAAAATTTCGACCCGAAAAAAAAACGACAGTGGTACCCCTTTCGTTTTTTTCCATTTTTGGGCGAAAAATTAAGTTTCTCCAATCTTCTCAAAACTCTGGATTCTGATAGATGGCCACAAGACTTTGACCTGAGTGCAAAAATGGAGGCTCTAGACCCTTCCAGAGCTGAGATATCAAAATTCAAAATTTCGACCCGAAAAAAAAACGACAGTGGTACCCCTTTCGTTTTTTTCCATTTTTGGGCGAAAAATTAAGTTTCTCCAATCTTCTCAAACCTCTGGATTATGATAGAGGGCCACACGACTTTGACCTGAGTGCAAAAATGGAGGCTCTAGACCCTTCCAGAGCTGAGATATCAAAATTCAAAATTTTGACCCGAAAAAAAAACGACAGTGTTACCCCTTTCGTTTTTTTCCATTTTTGGGCGAAAAATTAAGTTTCTCCAATCTTCTCAAAACTCTAGATTCTGATAGAGGGCCACGAGACTTTGACCTGAGTGCAAAAATGGATGATCTAGACCCTTCCAGAGCTGAGATATCAAAATTCAAAATTTTGACCCGAAAAAAAAAACGACAGTGTTACCCCTTTCGTTTTTTTCCATTTTTGGGCGAAAAATTAAGTTTCTCCAATCTTCTCAAAACTCTGGATTATGATAGAAGGCTGTGAGACTTTGACCTGAGTGCAAAAATGGATGATCTAGACCCTTCCAGAGCTGAGATATCAAAATTCAAAATTTCGACCCGAAAAAAAAACGACAGTGGTACCCCTTTCGTTTTTTTCCATTTTTGGGCGAAAAATTAAGTTTCTCCAATCTTCTCAAAACTCTGGATTATGATAGAAGGCTGTGAGACTTTGACCTGAGTGCAAAAATGGATGATCTAGACCCTTCCAGAGCTGAGATATCAAAATTCAAAATTTTGACCCGAAAAAAAAACGACAGTGTTACCCCTTTCGTTTTTTTCCATTTTTGGGCGAAAAATTAAGTTTCTCCAATCTTCTCAAAACTCTGGATTCTGATAGATGGCCACAAGACTTTGACCTGAGTGCAAAAATGGAGGCTTTAGACCCTTCCAGAGCTGAGATATCAAAATTCAAAATTTCAACCCGAAAAAAAAAACGACAGTGGTACCCCTTTCGATTTTTTCCATTTTTGGGCGAAAAATTAAGTTTCTCCAATCTTCTCAAAACTCTAGATTCTGATAGAGGGCCACGAAACTTTGACCTGAGTGCAAAAATGGAGGCTCTAGACCCTTCCAGAGCTGAGATATCAAAATTCAAAATTTTGACCCGAAAAAAAAACGACAGTGTTACCCCTTTCGTTTTTTTCCATTTTTGGGCGAAAAATTAAGTTTCTCCAATCTTCTCAAAACTCTAGATTCTGATAGAGGGCCACGAGACTTTGACCTGAGTGCAAAAATGGATGATCTAGACCCTTCCAGAGCTGAGATATCAAAATTCAAAATTTTGACCCGAAAAAAAAACGACAGTGTTACCCCTTTCGTTTTTTTCCATTTTTGGGCGAAAAATTAAGTTTCTCCAATCTTCTCAAAACTCTGGATTCTGATAGAGGGCCACAAGACTTTGACCTGAGTGCAAAAATGGATGATCTAGACCCTTCCAGAGCTGAGATATCAAAATTCAAAATTTTGACCCGAAAAAAAAACGACAGTGTTACCCCTTTCGTTTTTTTCCATTTTTGGGCAAAAAATTAAGTTTCTCCAATCTTCTCAAAACTCTGGATTCTGATAGATGGCCACAAGACTTTGACCTGAGTGCAAAAATGGAGGCTCTAGACCCTTCCAGAGCTGAGATATCAAAATTCAAAATTTCGACCCGAAAAAAAAACGACAGTGGTACCCCTTTCGTTTTTTTCCATTTTTGGGCGAAAAATTAAGTTTCTCCAATCTTCTCAAACCTCTGGATTATGATAGAGGGCCACACGACTTTGACCTGAGTGCAAAAATGGAGGCTCTAGACCCTTCCAGAGCTGAGAAATCAAAATTCAAAATTTTGACCCGAAAAAAAAACGACAGTGTTACCCCTTTCGTTTTTTTCCATTTTTGGGCGAAAAATTAAGTTTCTCCAATCTTCTCAAAACTCTAGATTCTGATAGAGGGCCACGAGACTTTGACCTGAGTGCAAAAATGGATGATCTAGACCCTTCCAGAGCTGAGATATCAAAATTCAAAATTTTGACCCGAAAAAAAAACGACAGTGTTACCCCTTTCGTTTTTTTCCATTTTTGGGCGAAAAATTAAGTTTCTCCAATCTTCTCAAAACTCTAGATTCTGATAGAGGGCCACGAAACTTTGACCTGAGTGCAAAAATGGAGGCTCTAGACCCTTCCAGAGCTGAGATATCAAAATTCAAAATTTTGACCCGAAAAAAAAACGACAGTGTTACCCCTTTCGTTTTTTTCCATTTTTGGGCGAAAAATTAAGTTTCTCCAATCTTCTCAAAACTCTGGATTATGATAGAAGGCTGTGAGACTTTGACCTGAGTGCAAAAATGGATGATCTAGACCCTTCCAGAGCTGAGATATCAAAATTCAAAATTTCGACCCGAAAAAAAAACGACAGTGTTACCCCTTTCGTTTTTTTCCATTTTTGGGCGAAAAATTAAGTTTCTCCAATCTTCTCAAAACTCTAGATTCTGATAGAGGGCCACGAGACTTTGACCTGAGTGCAAAAATGGATGATCTAGACCCTTCCAGAGCTGAGATATCAAAATTCAAAATTTTGACCCGAAAAAAAAACGACAGTGTTACCCCTTTCGTTTTTTTCCATTTTTGGGCGAAAAATTAAGTTTCTCCAATCTTCTCAAAACTCTGGATTATGATAGAAGGCTGTGAGACTTTGACCTGAGTGCAAAAATGGATGATCTAGACCCTTCCAGAGCTGAGATATCAAAATTCAAAATTTCGACCCGAAAAAAAAACGACAGTGTTACCCCTTTCGTTTTTTTCCATTTTTGGGCGAAAAATTAAGTTTCTCCAATCTTCTCAAAACTCTGGATTCTGATAGATGGCCACAAGACTTTGACCTGAGTGCAAAAATGGAGGCTTTAGACCCTTCCAGAGCTGAGATATCAAAATTCAAAATTTCAACCCGAAAAAAAAAAACGACAGTGGTACCCCTTTCGATTTTTTCCATTTTTGGGCGAAAAATTAAGTTTCTCCAATCTTCTCAAAACTCTGGATTCTGATAGAGGACCACAAGACTTTGACCTGAGTGCAAAAATGGAGGCTCTAGACCCTTCCAGAGCTGAGATATCAAAATTCAAAATTTCGACCCGAAAAAAAAACGACAGTGGTACCCCTTTCGTTTTTTTCCATTTTTGGGCGAAAAATTAAGTTTCTCCAATCTTCTCAAAACTCTGGATTCTGATAGATGGCCACAAGACTTTGACCTGAGTGCAAAAATGGAGGCTCTAGACCCTTCCAGAGCTGAGATATCAAAATTCAAAATTTCGACCCGAAAAAAAAACGACAGTGGTACCCCTTTCGTTTTTTTCCATTTTTGGGCGAAAAATTAAGTTTCTCCAATCTTCTCAAACCTCTGGATTATGATAGAGGGCCACACGACTTTGACCTGAGTGCAAAAATGGAGGCTCTAGACCCTTCCAGAGCTGAGATATCAAAATTCAAAATTTTGACCCGAAAAAAAAACGACAGTGTTACCCCTTTCGTTTTTTTCCATTTTTGGGCGAAAAATTAAGTTTCTCCAATCTTCTCAAAACTCTAGATTCTGATAGAGGGCCACGAGACTTTGACCTGAGTGCAAAAATGGATGATCTAGACCCTTCCAGAGCTGAGATATCAAAATTCAAAATTTTGACCCGAAAAAAAAAAACGACAGTGTTACCCCTTTCGTTTTTTTCCATTTTTGGGCGAAAAATTAAGTTTCTCCAATCTTCTCAAAACTCTGGATTATGATAGAAGGCTGTGAGACTTTGACCTGAGTGCAAAAATGGATGATCTAGACCCTTCCAGAGCTGAGATATCAAAATTCAAAATTTCGACCCGAAAAAAAAACGACAGTGGTACCCCTTTCGTTTTTTTCCATTTTTGGGCGAAAAATTAAGTTTCTCCAATCTTCTCAAAACTCTGGATTATGATAGAAGGCTGTGAGACTTTGACCTGAGTGCAAAAATGGATGATCTAGACCCTTCCAGAGCTGAGATATCAAAATTCAAAATTTTGACCCGAAAAAAAAACGACAGTGTTACCCCTTTCGTTTTTTTCCATTTTTGGGCGAAAAATTAAGTTTCTCCAATCTTCTCAAAACTCTGGATTCTGATAGATGGCCACAAGACTTTGACCTGAGTGCAAAAATGGAGGCTTTAGACCCTTCCAGAGCTGAGATATCAAAATTCAAAATTTCAACCCGAAAAAAAAAACGACAGTGGTACCCCTTTCGATTTTTTCCATTTTTGGGCGAAAAATTAAGTTTCTCCAATCTTCTCAAAACTCTAGATTCTGATAGAGGGCCACGAAACTTTGACCTGAGTGCAAAAATGGAGGCTCTAGACCCTTCCAGAGCTGAGATATCAAAATTCAAAATTTTGACCCGAAAAAAAAACGACAGTGTTACCCCTTTCGTTTTTTTCCATTTTTGGGCGAAAAATTAAGTTTCTCCAATCTTCTCAAAACTCTAGATTCTGATAGAGGGCCACGAGACTTTGACCTGAGTGCAAAAATGGATGATCTAGACCCTTCCAGAGCTGAGATATCAAAATTCAAAATTTTGACCCGAAAAAAAAACGACAGTGTTACCCCTTTCGTTTTTTTCCATTTTTGGGCGAAAAATTAAGTTTCTCCAATCTTCTCAAAACTCTGGATTCTGATAGAGGGCCACAAGACTTTGACCTGAGTGCAAAAATGGATGATCTAGACCCTTCCAGAGCTGAGATATCAAAATTCAAAATTTTGACCCGAAAAAAAAACGACAGTGTTACCCCTTTCGTTTTTTTCCATTTTTGGGCAAAAAATTAAGTTTCTCCAATCTTCTCAAAACTCTGGATTCTGATAGATGGCCACAAGACTTTGACCTGAGTGCAAAAATGGAGGCTCTAGACCCTTCCAGAGCTGAGATATCAAAATTCAAAATTTCGACCCGAAAAAAAAACGACAGTGGTACCCCTTTCGTTTTTTTCCATTTTTGGGCGAAAAATTAAGTTTCTCCAATCTTCTCAAACCTCTGGATTATGATAGAGGGCCACACGACTTTGACCTGAGTGCAAAAATGGAGGCTCTAGACCCTTCCAGAGCTGAGAAATCAAAATTCAAAATTTTGACCCGAAAAAAAAACGACAGTGTTACCCCTTTCGTTTTTTTCCATTTTTGGGCGAAAAATTAAGTTTCTCCAATCTTCTCAAAACTCTAGATTCTGATAGAGGGCCACGAGACTTTGACCTGAGTGCAAAAATGGATGATCTAGACCCTTCCAGAGCTGAGATATCAAAATTCAAAATTTTGACCCGAAAAAAAAACGACAGTGTTACCCCTTTCGTTTTTTTCCATTTTTGGGCGAAAAATTAAGTTTCTCCAATCTTCTCAAAACTCTAGATTCTGATAGAGGGCCACGAAACTTTGACCTGAGTGCAAAAATGGAGGCTCTAGACCCTTCCAGAGCTGAGATATCAAAATTCAAAATTTTGACCCGAAAAAAAAACGACAGTGTTACCCCTTTCGTTTTTTTCCATTTTTGGGCGAAAAATTAAGTTTCTCCAATCTTCTCAAAACTCTGGATTATGATAGAAGGCTGTGAGACTTTGACCTGAGTGCAAAAATGGATGATCTAGACCCTTCCAGAGCTGAGATATCAAAATTCAAAATTTCGACCCGAAAAAAAAACGACAGTGGTACCCCTTTCGTTTTTTTCCATTTTTGGGCGAAAAATTAAGTTTCTCCAATCTTCTCAAAACTCTGGATTATGATAGAAGGCTGTGAGACTTTGACCTGAGTGCAAAAATGGATGATCTAGACCCTTCCAGAGCTGAGATATCAAAATTCAAAATTTTGACCCGAAAAAAAAACGACAGTGTTACCCCTTTCGTTTTTTTCCATTTTTGGGCGAAAAATTAAGTTTCTCCAATCTTCTCAAAACTCTGGATTCTGATAGATGGCCACAAGACTTTGACCTGAGTGCAAAAATGGATGATCTAGACCCTTCCAGAGCTGAGATATCAAAATTCAAAATTTCAACCCGAAAAAAAAACGACAGTGTTACCCCTTTCGTTTTTTTCCATTTTTGGGCGAAAAATTAAGTTTCTCCAATCTTCTCAAAACTCTGGATTCTGATAGATGGCCACAAGACTTTGACCTGAGTGCAAAAATGGATGATCTAGACCCTTCCAGAGCTGAGATATCAAAATTCAAAATTTCGACCCGAAAAAAAAACGACAGTGTTACCCCTTTCGTTTTTTTCCATTTTTGGGCGAAAAATTAAGTTTCTCCAATCTTCTCAAAACTCTAGATTCTGATAGAGGGCCACGAGACTTTGACCTGAGTGCAAAAATGGATGATCTAGACCCTTCCAGAGCTGAGATATCAAAATTCAAAATTTTGACCCGAAAAAAAAACGACAGTGTTACCCCTTTCGTTTTTTTCCATTTTTGGGCGAAAAATTAAGTTTCTCCAATCTTCTCAAAACTCTGGATTATGATAGAAGGCTGTGAGACTTTGACCTGAGTGCAAAAATGGATGATCTAGACCCTTCCAGAGCTGAGATATCAAAATTCAAAATTTCGACCCGAAAAAAAAACGACAGTGTTACCCCTTTCGTTTTTTTCCATTTTTGGGCGAAAAATTAAGTTTCTCCAATCTTCTCAAAACTCTGGATTCTGATAGATGGCCACAAGACTTTGACCTGAGTGCAAAAATGGAGGCTTTAGACCCTTCCAGAGCTGAGATATCAAAATTCAAAATTTCAACCCGAAAAAAAAAACGACAGTGGTACCCCTTTCGATTTTTTCCATTTTTGGGCGAAAAATTAAGTTTCTCCAATCTTCTCAAAACTCTGGATTCTGATAGAGGACCACAAGACTTTGACCTGAGTGCAAAAATGGAGGCTCTAGACCCTTCCAGAGCTGAGATATCAAAATTCAAAATTTCGACCCGAAAAAAAAACGACAGTGGTACCCCTTTCGTTTTTTTCCATTTTTGGGCGAAAAATTAAGTTTCTCCAATCTTCTCAAAACTCTGGATTCTGATAGATGGCCACAAGACTTTGACCTGAGTGCAAAAATGGAGGCTCTAGACCCTTCCAGAGCTGAGATATCAAAATTCAAAATTTCGACCCGAAAAAAAAACGACAGTGGTACCCCTTTCGTTTTTTTCCATTTTTGGGCGAAAAATTAAGTTTCTCCAATCTTCTCAAACCTCTGGATTATGATAGAGGGCCACACGACTTTGACCTGAGTGCAAAAATGGAGGCTCTAGACCCTTCCAGAGCTGAGATATCAAAATTCAAAATTTTGACCCGAAAAAAAAACGACAGTGTTACCCCTTTCGTTTTTTTCCATTTTTGGGCGAAAAATTAAGTTTCTCCAATCTTCTCAAAACTCTAGATTCTGATAGAGGGCCACGAGACTTTGACCTGAGTGCAAAAATGGATGATCTAGACCCTTCCAGAGCTGAGATATCAAAATTCAAAATTTTGACCCGAAAAAAAAAAACGACAGTGTTACCCCTTTCGTTTTTTTCCATTTTTGGGCGAAAAATTAAGTTTCTCCAATCTTCTCAAAACTCTGGATTATGATAGAAGGCTGTGAGACTTTGACCTGAGTGCAAAAATGGATGATCTAGACCCTTCCAGAGCTGAGATATCAAAATTCAAAATTTCGACCCGAAAAAAAAACGACAGTGGTACCCCTTTCGTTTTTTTCCATTTTTGGGCGAAAAATTAAGTTTCTCCAATCTTCTCAAAACTCTGGATTATGATAGAAGGCTGTGAGACTTTGACCTGAGTGCAAAAATGGATGATCTAGACCCTTCCAGAGCTGAGATATCAAAATTCAAAATTTTGACCCGAAAAAAAAACGACAGTGTTACCCCTTTCGTTTTTTTCCATTTTTGGGCGAAAAATTAAGTTTCTCCAATCTTCTCAAAACTCTGGATTCTGATAGATGGCCACAAGACTTTGACCTGAGTGCAAAAATGGAGGCTTTAGACCCTTCCAGAGCTGAGATATCAAAATTCAAAATTTCAACCCGAAAAAAAAAACGACAGTGGTACCCCTTTCGATTTTTTCCATTTTTGGGCGAAAAATTAAGTTTCTCCAATCTTCTCAAAACTCTAGATTCTGATAGAGGGCCACGAAACTTTGACCTGAGTGCAAAAATGGAGGCTCTAGACCCTTCCAGAGCTGAGATATCAAAATTCAAAATTTTGACCCGAAAAAAAAACGACAGTGTTACCCCTTTCGTTTTTTTCCATTTTTGGGCGAAAAATTAAGTTTCTCCAATCTTCTCAAAACTCTAGATTCTGATAGAGGGCCACGAGACTTTGACCTGAGTGCAAAAATGGATGATCTAGACCCTTCCAGAGCTGAGATATCAAAATTCAAAATTTTGACCCGAAAAAAAAACGACAGTGTTACCCCTTTCGTTTTTTTCCATTTTTGGGCGAAAAATTAAGTTTCTCCAATCTTCTCAAAACTCTGGATTCTGATAGAGGGCCACAAGACTTTGACCTGAGTGCAAAAATGGATGATCTAGACCCTTCCAGAGCTGAGATATCAAAATTCAAAATTTTGACCCGAAAAAAAAACGACAGTGTTACCCCTTTCGTTTTTTTCCATTTTTGGGCAAAAAATTAAGTTTCTCCAATCTTCTCAAAACTCTGGATTCTGATAGATGGCCACAAGACTTTGACCTGAGTGCAAAAATGGAGGCTCTAGACCCTTCCAGAGCTGAGATATCAAAATTCAAAATTTCGACCCGAAAAAAAAACGACAGTGGTACCCCTTTCGTTTTTTTCCATTTTTGGGCGAAAAATTAAGTTTCTCCAATCTTCTCAAACCTCTGGATTATGATAGAGGGCCACACGACTTTGACCTGAGTGCAAAAATGGAGGCTCTAGACCCTTCCAGAGCTGAGAAATCAAAATTCAAAATTTTGACCCGAAAAAAAAACGACAGTGTTACCCCTTTCGTTTTTTTCCATTTTTGGGCGAAAAATTAAGTTTCTCCAATCTTCTCAAAACTCTAGATTCTGATAGAGGGCCACGAGACTTTGACCTGAGTGCAAAAATGGATGATCTAGACCCTTCCAGAGCTGAGATATCAAAATTCAAAATTTTGACCCGAAAAAAAAACGACAGTGTTACCCCTTTCGTTTTTTTCCATTTTTGGGCGAAAAATTAAGTTTCTCCAATCTTCTCAAAACTCTAGATTCTGATAGAGGGCCACGAAACTTTGACCTGAGTGCAAAAATGGAGGCTCTAGACCCTTCCAGAGCTGAGATATCAAAATTCAAAATTTTGACCCGAAAAAAAAAACGACAGTGTTACCCCTTTCGTTTTTTTCCATTTTTGGGCGAAAAATTAAGTTTCTCCAATCTTCTCAAAACTCTGGATTATGATAGAAGGCTGTGAGACTTTGACCTGAGTGCAAAAATGGATGATCTAGACCCTTCCAGAGCTGAGATATCAAAATTCAAAATTTCGACCCGAAAAAAAAACGACAGTGGTACCCCTTTCGTTTTTTTCCATTTTTGGGCGAAAAATTAAGTTTCTCCAATCTTCTCAAAACTCTGGATTATGATAGAAGGCTGTGAGACTTTGACCTGAGTGCAAAAATGGATGATCTAGACCCTTCCAGAGCTGAGATATCAAAATTCAAAATTTTGACCCGAAAAAAAAACGACAGTGTTACCCCTTTCGTTTTTTTCCATTTTTGGGCGAAAAATTAAGTTTCTCCAATCTTCTCAAAACTCTGGATTCTGATAGATGGCCACAAGACTTTGACCTGAGTGCAAAAATGGATGATCTAGACCCTTCCAGAGCTGAGATATCAAAATTCAAAATTTCAACCCGAAAAAAAAAACGACAGTGTTACCCCTTTCGATTTTTTCCATTTTTGGGCGAAAAATTAAGTTTCTCCAATCTTCTCAAAACTCTGGATTCTGATAGATGGCCACAAGACTTTGACTTGAGTGCAAAAATGGAGGCTTTAGACCCTTCCAGAGCTGAGATATCAAAATTCAAAATTTCAACCCGAAAAAAAAAACGACAGTGTTACCCCTTTCGATTTTTTCCATTTTTGGGCGAAAAATTAAGTTTCTCCAATCTTCTCAAAACTCTGGATTCTGATAGATGGCCACAAGACTTTGACCTGAGTGCAAAAATGGAGGCTTTAGACCCTTCCAGAGCTGAGATATCAAAATTCAAAATTTCGACCCGAAAAAAAAACGACAGTGTTACCCCTTTCGTTTTTTTCCATTTTTGGGCGAAAAATTAAGTTTCTCCAATCTTCTCAAAACTCTGGATTCTGATAGATGGCCACAAGACTTTGACCTGAGTGCAAAAATGGAGGCTCTAGACCCTTCCAGAGCTGAGATATCAAAATTCAAAATTTCGACCCGAAAAAAAAACGACAGTGGTACCCCTTTCGTTTTTTTCCATTTTTGGGCGAAAAATTAAGTTTCTCCAATCTTCTCAAACCTCTGGATTATGATAGAGGGCTGTGAGACTTTGACCTGAGTGCAAAAATGGATGATCTAGACCCTTCCAGAGCTGAGATATCAAAATTCAAAATTTTGACCCGAAAAAAAAACGACAGTGTTACCCCTTTCGTTTTTTTCCATTTTTGGGCGAAAAATTAAGTTTCTCCAATCTTCTCAAAACTCTAGATTCTGATAGAGGGCCACGAGACTTTGACCTGAGTGCAAAAATGGATGATCTAGACCCTTCCAGAGCTGAGATATCAAAATTCAAAATTTTGACCCGAAAAAAAAACGACAGTGTTACCCCTTTCGTTTTTTTCCATTTTTGGGCGAAAAATTAAGTTTCTCCAATCTTCTCAAAACTCTGGATTCTGATAGAGGGCCACAAGACTTTGACCTGAGTGCAAAAATGGATGATCTAGACCCTTCCAGAGCTGAGATATCAAAATTCAAAATTTTGACCCGAAAAAAAAACGACAGTGTTACCCCTTTCGTTTTTTTCCATTTTTGGGCGAAAAATTAAGTTTCTCCAATCTTCTCAAAACTCTGGATTCTGATAGATGGCCACAAGACTTTGACCTGAGTGCAAAAATGGAGGCTCTAGACCCTTCCAGAGCTGAGATATCAAAATTCAAAATTTCGACCCGAAAAAAAAACGACAGTGGTACCCCTTTCGTTTTTTTCCATTTTTGGGCGAAAAATTAAGTTTCTCCAATCTTCTCAAACCTCTGGATTATGATAGAGGGCCACACGACTTTGACCTGAGTGCAAAAATGGAGGCTCTAGACCCTTCCAGAGCTGAGATATCAAAATTCAAAATTTTGACCCGAAAAAAAAACGACAGTGTTACCCCTTTCGTTTTTTTCCATTTTTGGGCGAAAAATTAAGTTTCTCCAATCTTCTCAAAACTCTAGATTCTGATAGAGGGCCACGAGACTTTGACCTGAGTGCAAAAATGGATGATCTAGACCCTTCCAGAGCTGAGATATCAAAATTCAAAATTTTGACCCGAAAAAAAAACGACAGTGGTACCCCTTTCGTTTTTTTCCATTTTTGGGCGAAAAATTAAGTTTCTCCAATCTTCTCAAAACTCTAGATTCTGATAGAGGGCCACGAAACTTTGACCTGAGTGCAAAAATGGAGGCTCTAGACCCTTCCAGAGCTGAGATATCAAAATTCAAAATTTTGACCCGAAAAAAAAACGACAGTGTTACCCCTTTGGTTTTTTTCCATTTTTGGGCGAAAAATTAAGTTTCTCCAATCTTCTCAAAACTCTGGATTATGATAGAAGGCTGTGAGACTTTGACCTGAGTGCAAAAATGGATGATCTAGACCCTTCCAGAGCTGAGATATCAAAATTCAAAATTTCGACCCGAAAAAAAAACGACAGTGGTACCCCTTTCGTTTTTTTCCATTTTTGGGCGAAAAATTAAGTTTCTCCAATCTTCTCAAAACTCTGGATTATGATAGAAGGCTGTGAGACTTTGACCTGAGTGCAAAAATGGATGATCTAGACCCTTCCAGAGCTGAGATATCAAAATTCAAAATTTTGACCCGAAAAAAAAACGACAGTGTTACCCCTTTCGTTTTTTTCCATTTTTGGGCGAAAAATTAAGTTTCTCCAATCTTCTCAAAACTCTGGATTCTGATAGATGGCCACAAGACTTTGACCTGAGTGCAAAAATGGATGATCTAGACCCTTCCAGAGCTGAGATATCAAAATTCAAAATTTCAACCCGAAAAAAAAAACGACAGTGTTACCCCTTTCGATTTTTTCCATTTTTGGGCGAAAAATTAAGTTTCTCCAATCTTCTCAAAACTCTGGATTCTGATAGATGGCCACAAGACTTTGACCTGAGTGCAAAAATGGAGGCTTTAGACCCTTCCAGAGCTGAGATATCAAAATTCAAAATTTCGACCCGAAAAAAAAACGACAGTGTTACCCCTTTCGTTTTTTTCCATTTTTGGGCGAAAAATTAAGTTTCTCCAATCTTCTCAAAACTCTGGATTCTGATAGATGGCCACAAGACTTTGACCTGAGTGCAAAAATGGAGGCTCTAGACCCTTCCAGAGCTGAGATATCAAAATTCAAAATTTCGACCCGAAAAAAAAACGACAGTGGTACCCCTTTCGTTTTTTTCCATTTTTGGGCGAAAAATTAAGTTTCTCCAATCTTCTCAAACCTCTGGATTATGATAGAGGGCTGTGAGACTTTGACCTGAGTGCAAAAATGGATGATCTAGACCCTTCCAGAGCTGAGATATCAAAATTCAAAATTTTGACCCGAAAAAAAAACGACAGTGTTACCCCTTTCGTTTTTTTCCATTTTTGGGCGAAAAATTAAGTTTCTCCAATCTTCTCAAAACTCTAGATTCTGATAGAGGGCCACGAGACTTTGACCTGAGTGCAAAAATGGATGATCTAGACCCTTCCAGAGCTGAGATATCAAAATTCAAAATTTTGACCCGAAAAAAAAACGACAGTGTTACCCCTTTCGTTTTTTTCCATTTTTGGGCGAAAAATTAAGTTTCTCCAATCTTCTCAAAACTCTGGATTCTGATAGAGGGCCACAAGACTTTGACCTGAGTGCAAAAATGGATGATCTAGACCCTTCCAGAGCTGAGATATCAAAATTCAAAATTTTGACCCGAAAAAAAAACGACAGTGTTACCCCTTTCGTTTTTTTCCATTTTTGGGCGAAAAATTAAGTTTCTCCAATCTTCTCAAAACTCTGGATTCTGATAGATGGCCACAAGACTTTGACCTGAGTGCAAAAATGGAGGCTCTAGACCCTTCCAGAGCTGAGATATCAAAATTCAAAATTTCGACCCGAAAAAAAAACGACAGTGGTACCCCTTTCGTTTTTTTCCATTTTTGGGCGAAAAATTAAGTTTCTCCAATCTTCTCAAACCTCTGGATTATGATAGAGGGCCACACGACTTTGACCTGAGTGCAAAAATGGAGGCTCTAGACCCTTCCAGAGCTGAGATATCAAAATTCAAAATTTTGACCCGAAAAAAAAACGACAGTGTTACCCCTTTCGTTTTTTTCCATTTTTGGGCGAAAAATTAAGTTTCTCCAATCTTCTCAAAACTCTAGATTCTGATAGAGGGCCACGAGACTTTGACCTGAGTGCAAAAATGGATGATCTAGACCCTTCCAGAGCTGAGATATCAAAATTCAAAATTTTGACCCGAAAAAAAAACGACAGTGTTACCCCTTTCGTTTTTTTCCATTTTTGGGCGAAAAATTAAGTTTCTCCAATCTTCTCAAAACTCTGGATTATGATAGAAGGCTGTGAGACTTTGACCTGAGTGCAAAAATGGATGATCTAGACCCTTCCAGAGCTGAGATATCAAAATTCAAAATTTCGACCCGAAAAAAAAACGACAGTGGTACCCCTTTCGTTTTTTTCCATTTTTGGGCGAAAAATTAAGTTTCTCCAATCTTCTCAAAACTCTGGATTATGATAGAAGGCTGTGAGACTTTGACCTGAGTGCAAAAATGGATGATCTAGACCCTTCCAGAGCTGAGATATCAAAATTCAAAATTTTGACCCGAAAAAAAAAACGACAGTGTTACCCCTTTCGTTTTTTTCCATTTTTGGGCGAAAAATTAAGTTTCTCCAATCTTCTCAAAACTCTGGATTCTGATAGATGGCCACAAGACTTTGACCTGAGTGCAAAAATGGAGGCTTTAGACCCTTCCAGAGCTGAGATATCAAAATTCAAAATTTCAACCCGAAAAAAAAAAACGACAGTGGTACCCCTTTCGATTTTTTCCATTTTTGGGCGAAAAATTAAGTTTCTCCAATCTTCTCAAAACTCTGGATTCTGATAGAGGACCACAAGACTTTGACCTGAGTGCAAAAATGGAGGCTCTAGACCCTTCCAGAGCTGAGATATCAAAATTCAAAATTTCGACCCGAAAAAAAAACGACAGTGGTACCCCTTTCGTTTTTTTCCATTTTTGGGCGAAAAATTAAGTTTCTCCAATCTTCTCAAAACTCTGGATTCTGATAGATGGCCACAAGACTTTGACCTGAGTGCAAAAATGGAGGCTCTAGACCCTTCCAGAGCTGAGATATCAAAATTCAAAATTTCGACCCGAAAAAAAAACGACAGTGGTACCCCTTTCGTTTTTTTCCATTTTTGGGCGAAAAATTAAGTTTCTCCAATCTTCTCAAACCTCTGGATTATGATAGAGGGCCACACGACTTTGACCTGAGTGCAAAAATGGAGGCTCTAGACCCTTCCAGAGCTGAGATATCAAAATTCAAAATTTTGACCCGAAAAAAAAACGACAGTGTTACCCCTTTCGTTTTTTTCCATTTTTGGGCGAAAAATTAAGTTTCTCCAATCTTCTCAAAACTCTAGATTCTGATAGAGGGCCACGAGACTTTGACCTGAGTGCAAAAATGGATGATCTAGACCCTTCCAGAGCTGAGATATCAAAATTCAAAATTTTGACCCGAAAAAAAAAACGACAGTGTTACCCCTTTCGTTTTTTTCCATTTTTGGGCGAAAAATTAAGTTTCTCCAATCTTCTCAAAACTCTGGATTATGATAGAAGGCTGTGAGACTTTGACCTGAGTGCAAAAATGGATGATCTAGACCCTTCCAGAGCTGAGATATCAAAATTCAAAATTTCGACCCGAAAAAAAAACGACAGTGGTACCCCTTTCGTTTTTTTCCATTTTTGGGCGAAAAATTAAGTTTCTCCAATCTTCTCAAAACTCTGGATTATGATAGAAGGCTGTGAGACTTTGACCTGAGTGCAAAAATGGATGATCTAGACCCTTCCAGAGCTGAGATATCAAAATTCAAAATTTTGACCCGAAAAAAAAACGACAGTGTTACCCCTTTCGTTTTTTTCCATTTTTGGGCGAAAAATTAAGTTTCTCCAATCTTCTCAAAACTCTGGATTCTGATAGATGGCCACAAGACTTTGACCTGAGTGCAAAAATGGAGGCTTTAGACCCTTCCAGAGCTGAGATATCAAAATTCAAAATTTCAACCCGAAAAAAAAAACGACAGTGGTACCCCTTTCGATTTTTTCCATTTTTGGGCGAAAAATTAAGTTTCTCCAATCTTCTCAAAACTCTAGATTCTGATAGAGGGCCACGAAACTTTGACCTGAGTGCAAAAATGGAGGCTCTAGACCCTTCCAGAGCTGAGATATCAAAATTCAAAATTTTGACCCGAAAAAAAAACGACAGTGTTACCCCTTTCGTTTTTTTCCATTTTTGGGCGAAAAATTAAGTTTCTCCAATCTTCTCAAAACTCTAGATTCTGATAGAGGGCCACAAGACTTTGACCTGAGTGCAAAAATGGATGATCTAGACCCTTCCAGAGCTGAGATATCAAAATTCAAAATTTTGACCCGAAAAAAAAACGACAGTGTTACCCCTTTCGTTTTTTTCCATTTTTGGGCAAAAAATTAAGTTTCTCCAATCTTCTCAAAACTCTGGATTCTGATAGATGGCCACAAGACTTTGACCTGAGTGCAAAAATGGAGGCTCTAGACCCTTCCAGAGCTGAGATATCAAAATTCAAAATTTCGACCCGAAAAAAAAACGACAGTGGTACCCCTTTCGTTTTTTTCCATTTTTGGGCGAAAAATTAAGTTTCTCCAATCTTCTCAAACCTCTGGATTATGATAGAGGGCCACACGACTTTGACCTGAGTGCAAAAATGGAGGCTCTAGACCCTTCCAGAGCTGAGAAATCAAAATTCAAAATTTTGACCCGAAAAAAAAACGACAGTGTTACCCCTTTCGTTTTTTTCCATTTTTGGGCGAAAAATTAAGTTTCTCCAATCTTCTCAAAACTCTAGATTCTGATAGAGGGCCACGAGACTTTGACCTGAGTGCAAAAATGGATGATCTAGACCCTTCCAGAGCTGAGATATCAAAATTCAAAATTTTGACCCGAAAAAAAAACGACAGTGTTACCCCTTTCGTTTTTTTCCATTTTTGGGCGAAAAATTAAGTTTCTCCAATCTTCTCAAAACTCTAGATTCTGATAGAGGGCCACGAAACTTTGACCTGAGTGCAAAAATGGAGGCTCTAGACCCTTCCAGAGCTGAGATATCAAAATTCAAAATTTTGACCCGAAAAAAAAACGACAGTGTTACCCCTTTCGTTTTTTTCCATTTTTGGGCGAAAAATTAAGTTTCTCCAATCTTCTCAAAACTCTGGATTATGATAGAAGGCTGTGAGACTTTGACCTGAGTGCAAAAATGGATGATCTAGACCCTTCCAGAGCTGAGATATCAAAATTCAAAATTTCGACCCGAAAAAAAAACGACAGTGGTACCCCTTTCGTTTTTTTCCATTTTTGGGCGAAAAATTAAGTTTCTCCAATCTTCTCAAAACTCTGGATTATGATAGAAGGCTGTGAGACTTTGACCTGAGTGCAAAAATGGATGATCTAGACCCTTCCAGAGCTGAGATATCAAAATTCAAAATTTTGACCCGAAAAAAAAACGACAGTGTTACCCCTTTCGTTTTTTTCCATTTTTGGGCGAAAAATTAAGTTTCTCCAATCTTCTCAAAACTCTGGATTCTGATAGATGGCCACAAGACTTTGACCTGAGTGCAAAAATGGATGATCTAGACCCTTCCAGAGCTGAGATATCAAAATTCAAAATTTCAACCCGAAAAAAAAAACGACAGTGTTACCCCTTTCGATTTTTTCCATTTTTGGGCGAAAAATTAAGTTTCTCCAATCTTCTCAAAACTCTGGATTCTGATAGATGGCCACAAGACTTTGACCTGAGTGCAAAAATGGAGGCTTTAGACCCTTCCAGAGCTGAGATATCAAAATTCAAAATTTCAACCCGAAAAAAAAAACGACAGTGTTACCCCTTTCGATTTTTTCCATTTTTGGGCGAAAAATTAAGTTTCTCCAATCTTCTCAAAACTCTGGATTCTGATAGATGGCCACAAGACTTTGACCTGAGTGCAAAAATGGAGGCTTTAGACCCTTCCAGAGCTGAGATATCAAAATTCAAAATTTCGACCCGAAAAAAAAACGACAGTGTTACCCCTTTCGTTTTTTTCCATTTTTGGGCGAAAAATTAAGTTTCTCCAATCTTCTCAAAACTCTGGATTCTGATAGATGGCCACAAGACTTTGACCTGAGTGCAAAAATGGAGGCTCTAGACCCTTCCAGAGCTGAGATATCAAAATTCAAAATTTCGACCCGAAAAAAAAACGACAGTGGTACCCCTTTCGTTTTTTTCCATTCTTGGGCGAAAAATTAAGTTTCTCCAATCTTCTCAAACCTCTGGATTATGATAGAGGGCTGTGAGACTTTGACCTGAGTGCAAAAATGGATGATCTAGACCCTTCCAGAGCTGAGATATCAAAATTCAAAATTTTGACCCGAAAAAAAAACGACAGTGTTACCCCTTTCGTTTTTTTCCATTTTTGGGCGAAAAATTAAGTTTCTCCAATCTTCTCAAAACTCTAGATTCTGATAGAGGGCCACGAGACTTTGACCTGAGTGCAAAAATGGATGATCTAGACCCTTCCAGAGCTGAGATATCAAAATTCAAAATTTTGACCCGAAAAAAAAACGACAGTGTTACCCCTTTCGTTTTTTTCCATTTTTGGGCGAAAAATTAAGTTTCTCCAATCTTCTCAAAACTCTGGATTCTGATAGAGGGCCACAAGACTTTGACCTGAGTGCAAAAATGGATGATCTAGACCCTTCCAGAGCTGAGATATCAAAATTCAAAATTTTGACCCGAAAAAAAAACGACAGTGTTACCCCTTTCGTTTTTTTCCATTTTTGGGCGAAAAATTAAGTTTCTCCAATCTTCTCAAAACTCTGGATTCTGATAGATGGCCACAAGACTTTGACCTGAGTGCAAAAATGGAGGCTCTAGACCCTTCCAGAGCTGAGATATCAAAATTCAAAATTTCGACCCGAAAAAAAAACGACAGTGGTACCCCTTTCGTTTTTTTCCATTTTTGGGCGAAAAATTAAGTTTCTCCAATCTTCTCAAACCTCTGGATTATGATAGAGGGCCACACGACTTTGACCTGAGTGCAAAAATGGAGGCTCTAGACCCTTCCAGAGCTGAGATATCAAAATTCAAAATTTTGACCCGAAAAAAAAACGACAGTGTTACCCCCCTTTCGTTTTTTTCCATTTTTGGGCGAAAAATTAAGTTTCTCCAATCTTCTCAAAACTCTAGATTCTGATAGAGGGCCACGAGACTTTGACCTGAGTGCAAAAATGGATGATCTAGACCCTTCCAGAGCTGAGATATCAAAATTCAAAATTTTGACCCGAAAAAAAAACGACAGTGGTACCCCTTTCGTTTTTTTCCATTTTTGGGCGAAAAATTAAGTTTCTCAAAACTCTGGATTATGATAGAAGGCTGTGAGACTTTGACCTGAGTGCAAAAATGGATGATCTAGACCCTTCCAGAGCTGAGATATCAAAATTCAAAATTTTGACCCGAAAAAAAAAACGACAGTGTTACCCCTTTCGTTTTTTTCCATTTTTGGGCGAAAAATTAAGTTTCTCCAATCTTCTCAAAACTCTGGATTATGATAGAAGGCTGTGAGACTTTGACCTGAGTGCAAAAATGGATGATCTAGACCCTTCCAGAGCTGAGATATCAAAATTCAAAATTTCGACCCGAAAAAAAAAACGACAGTGGTACCCCTTTCGTTTTTTTCCATTTTTGGGCGAAAAATTAAGTTTCTCCAATCTTCTCAAAACTCTGGATTATGATAGAAGGCTGTGAGACTTTGACCTGAGTGCAAAAATGGAGGCTCTAGACCCTTCCAGAGCTGAGATATCAAAATTCAAAATTTTGACCCGAAAAAAAAACGACAGTGTTACCCCTTTCGTTTTTTTCCATTTTTGGGCGAAAAATTAAGTTTCTCCAATCTTCTCAAAACTCTGGATTCTGATAGATGGCCACAAGACTTTGACCTGAGTGCAAAAATGGAGGCTTTAGACCCTTCCAGAGCTGAGATATCAAAATTCAAAATTTCAACCCGAAAAAAAAAACGACAGTGGTACCCCTTTCGATTTTTTCCATTTTTGGGCGAAAAATTAAGTTTCTCCAATCTTCTCAAAACTCTAGATTCTGATAGAGGGCCACGAAACTTTGACCTGAGTGCAAAAATGGAGGCTCTAGACCCTTCCAGAGCTGAGATATCAAAATTCAAAATTTTGACCCGAAAAAAAAACGACAGTGTTACCCCTTTCGTTTTTTTCCATTTTTGGGCGAAAAATTAAGTTTCTCCAATCTTCTCAAAACTCTAGATTCTGATAGAGGGCCACGAGACTTTGACCTGAGTGCAAAAATGGATGATCTAGACCCTTCCAGAGCTGAGATATCAAAATTCAAAATTTTGACCCGAAAAAAAAACGACAGTGTTACCCCTTTCGTTTTTTTCCATTTTTGGGCGAAAAATTAAGTTTCTCCAATCTTCTCAAAACTCTGGATTCTGATAGAGGGCCACAAGACTTTGACCTGAGTGCAAAAATGGATGATCTAGACCCTTCCAGAGCTGAGATATCAAAATTCAAAATTTTGACCCGAAAAAAAAACGACAGTGTTACCCCTTTCGTTTTTTTCCATTTTTGGGCAAAAAATTAAGTTTCTCCAATCTTCTCAAAACTCTGGATTCTGATAGATGGCCACAAGACTTTGACCTGAGTGCAAAAATGGAGGCTCTAGACCCTTCCAGAGCTGAGATATCAAAATTCAAAATTTCGACCCGAAAAAAAAACGACAGTGGTACCCCTTTCGTTTTTTTCCATTTTTGGGCGAAAAATTAAGTTTCTCCAATCTTCTCAAACCTCTGGATTATGATAGAGGGCCACACGACTTTGACCTGAGTGCAAAAATGGAGGCTCTAGACCCTTCCAGAGCTGAGAAATCAAAATTCAAAATTTTGACCCGAAAAAAAAACGACAGTGTTACCCCTTTCGTTTTTTTCCATTTTTGGGCGAAAAATTAAGTTTCTCCAATCTTCTCAAAACTCTAGATTCTGATAGAGGGCCACGAGACTTTGACCTGAGTGCAAAAATGGATGATCTAGACCCTTCCAGAGCTGAGATATCAAAATTCAAAATTTTGACCCGAAAAAAAAACGACAGTGTTACCCCTTTCGTTTTTTTCCATTTTTGGGCGAAAAATTAAGTTTCTCCAATCTTCTCAAAACTCTAGATTCTGATAGAGGGCCACGAAACTTTGACCTGAGTGCAAAAATGGAGGCTCTAGACCCTTCCAGAGCTGAGATATCAAAATTCAAAATTTTGACCCGAAAAAAAAACGACAGTGTTACCCCTTTCGTTTTTTTCCATTTTTGGGCGAAAAATTAAGTTTCTCCAATCTTCTCAAAACTCTGGATTATGATAGAAGGCTGTGAGACTTTGACCTGAGTGCAAAAATGGATGATCTAGACCCTTCCAGAGCTGAGATATCAAAATTCAAAATTTCGACCCGAAAAAAAAACGACAGTGGTACCCCTTTCGTTTTTTTCCATTTTTGGGCGAAAAATTAAGTTTCTCCAATCTTCTCAAAACTCTGGATTATGATAGAAGGCTGTGAGACTTTGACCTGAGTGCAAAAATGGATGATCTAGACCCTTCCAGAGCTGAGATATCAAAATTCAAAATTTTGACCCGAAAAAAAAACGACAGTGTTACCCCTTTCGTTTTTTTCCATTTTTGGGCGAAAAATTAAGTTTCTCCAATCTTCTCAAAACTCTGGATTCTGATAGATGGCCACAAGACTTTGACCTGAGTGCAAAAATGGATGATCTAGACCCTTCCAGAGCTGAGATATCAAAATTCAAAATTTCAACCCGAAAAAAAAAACGACAGTGTTACCCCTTTCGATTTTTTCCATTTTTGGGCGAAAAATTAAGTTTCTCCAATCTTCTCAAAACTCTGGATTCTGATAGATGGCCACAAGACTTTGACCTGAGTGCAAAAATGGAGGCTTTAGACCCTTCCAGAGCTGAGATATCAAAATTCAAAATTTCAACCCGAAAAAAAAAACGACAGTGTTACCCCTTTCGATTTTTTCCATTTTTGGGCGAAAAATTAAGTTTCTCCAATCTTCTCAAAACTCTGGATTCTGATAGATGGCCACAAGACTTTGACCTGAGTGCAAAAATGGAGGCTTTAGACCCTTCCAGAGCTGAGATATCAAAATTCAAAATTTCGACCCGAAAAAAAAACGACAGTGTTACCCCTTTCGTTTTTTTCCATTTTTGGGCGAAAAATTAAGTTTCTCCAATCTTCTCAAAACTCTGGATTCTGATAGATGGCCACAAGACTTTGACCTGAGTGCAAAAATGGAGGCTCTAGACCCTTCCAGAGCTGAGATATCAAAATTCAAAATTTCGACCCGAAAAAAAAACGACAGTGGTACCCCTTTCGTTTTTTTCCATTTTTGGGCGAAAAATTAAGTTTCTCCAATCTTCTCAAACCTCTGGATTATGATAGAGGGCTGTGAGACTTTGACCTGAGTGCAAAAATGGATGATCTAGACCCTTCCAGAGCTGAGATATCAAAATTCAAAATTTTGACCCGAAAAAAAAACGACAGTGTTACCCCTTTCGTTTTTTTCCATTTTTGGGCGAAAAATTAAGTTTCTCCAATCTTCTCAAAACTCTAGATTCTGATAGAGGGCCACGAGACTTTGACCTGAGTGCAAAAATGGATGATCTAGACCCTTCCAGAGCTGAGATATCAAAATTCAAAATTTTGACCCGAAAAAAAAACGACAGTGTTACCCCTTTCGTTTTTTTCCATTTTTGGGCGAAAAATTAAGTTTCTCCAATCTTCTCAAAACTCTAGATTCTGATAGAGGGCCACGAGACTTTGACCTGAGTGCAAAAATGGATGATCTAGACCCTTCCAGAGCTGAGATATCAAAATTCAAAATTTTGACCCGAAAAAAAAACGACAGTGGTACCCCTTTCGTTTTTTTCCATTTTTGGGCGAAAAATTAAGTTTCTCCAATCTTCTCAAACCTCTGGATTCTGATAGATGGCCACAAGACTTTGACCTGAGTGCAAAAATGGAGGCTCTAGACCCTTCCAGAGCTGAGATATCAAAATTCAAAATTTCGACCCGAAAAAAAAACGACAGTGGTACCCCTTTCGTTTTTTTCCATTTTTGGGCGAAAAATTAAGTTTCTCCAATCTTCTCAAACCTCTGGATTATGATAGAGGGCTGTGAGACTTTGACCTGAGTGCAAAAATGGATGATCTAGACCCTTCCAGAGCTGAGATATCAAAATTCAAAATTTTGACCCGAAAAAAAAACGACAGTGTTACCCCTTTCGTTTTTTTCCATTTTTGGGCGAAAAATTAAGTTTCTCCAATCTTCTCAAAACTCTAGATTCTGATAGAGGGCCACGAGACTTTGACCTGAGTGCAAAAATGGATGATCTAGACCCTTCCAGAGCTGAGATATCAAAATTCAAAATTTTGACCCGAAAAAAAAACGACAGTGTTACCCCTTTCGTTTTTTTCCATTTTTGGGCGAAAAATTAAGTTTCTCCAATCTTCTCAAAACTCTGGATTCTGATAGAGGGCCACAAGACTTTGACCTGAGTGCAAAAATGGATGATCTAGACCCTTCCAGAGCTGAGATATCAAAATTCAAAATTTTGACCCGAAAAAAAAACGACAGTGTTACCCCTTTCGTTTTTTTCCATTTTTGGGCGAAAAATTAAGTTTCTCCAATCTTCTCAAAACTCTGGATTCTGATAGATGGCCACAAGACTTTGACCTGAGTGCAAAAATGGAGGCTCTAGACCCTTCCAGAGCTGAGATATCAAAATTCAAAATTTCGACCCGAAAAAAAAACGACAGTGGTACCCCTTTCGTTTTTTTCCATTTTTGGGCGAAAAATTAAGTTTCTCCAATCTTCTCAAACCTCTGGATTATGATAGAGGGCCACACGACTTTGACCTGAGTGCAAAAATGGATGATCTAGACCCTTCCAGAGCTGAGATATCAAAATTCAAAATTTTGACCCGAAAAAAAAACGACAGTGTTACCCCTTTCGTTTTTTTCCATTTTTGGGCGAAAAATTAAGTTTCTCCAATCTTCTCAAAACTCTAGATTCTGATAGAGGGCCACGAGACTTTGACCTGAGTGCAAAAATGGATGATCTAGACCCTTCCAGAGCTGAGATATCAAAATTCAAAATTTTGACCCGAAAAAAAAACGACAGTGTTACCCCTTTCGTTTTTTTCCATTTTTGGGCGAAAAATTAAGTTTCTCCAATCTTCTCAAAACTCTGGATTCTGATAGAGGGCCACAAGACTTTGACCTGAGTGCAAAAATGGATGATCTAGACCCTTCCAGAGCTGAGATATCAAAATTCAAAATTTTGACCCGAAAAAAAAACGACAGTGTTACCCCTTTCGTTTTTTTCCATTTTTGGGCGAAAAATTAAGTTTCTCCAATCTTCTCAAAACTCTGGATTCTGATAGATGGCCACAAGACTTTGACCTGAGTGCAAAAATGGAGGCTCTAGACCCTTCCAGAGCTGAGATATCAAAATTCAAAATTTCGACCCGAAAAAAAAACGACAGTGGTACCCCTTTCGTTTTTTTCCATTTTTGGGCGAAAAATTAAGTTTCTCCAATCTTCTCAAACCTCTGGATTATGATAGAGGGCCACACGACTTTGACCTGAGTGCAAAAATGGAGGCTCTAGACCCTTCCAGAGCTGAGATATCAAAATTCAAAATTTTGACCCGAAAAAAAAACGACAGTGTTACCCCTTTCGTTTTTTTCCATTTTTGGGCGAAAAATTAAGTTTCTCCAATCTTCTCAAAACTCTAGATTCTGATAGAGGGCCACGAGACTTTGACCTGAGTGCAAAAATGGATGATCTAGACCCTTCCAGAGCTGAGATATCAAAATTCAAAATTTTGACCCGAAAAAAAAACGACAGTGGTACCCCTTTCGTTTTTTTCCATTTTTGGGCGAAAAATTAAGTTTCTCCAATCTTCTCAAAACTCTGGATTATGATAGAAGGCTGTGAGACTTTGACCTGAGTGCAAAAATGGATGATCTAGACCCTTCCAGAGCTGAGATATCAAAATTCAAAATTTTGACCCGAAAAAAAAACGACAGTGTTACCCCTTTCGTTTTTTTCCATTTTTGGGCGAAAAATTAAGTTTCTCCAATCTTCTCAAAACTCTGGATTCTGATAGATGGCCACAAGACTTTGACCTGAGTGCAAAAATGGAGGCTCTAGACCCTTCCAGAGCTGAGATATCAAAATTCAAAATTTCGACCCGAAAAAAAAACGACAGTGGTACCCCTTTCGATTTTTTCCATTTTTGGGCGAAAAATTAAGTTTCTCCAATCTTCTCAAAACTCTGGATTCTGATAGAGGACCACAAGACTTTGACCTGAGTGCAAAAATGGAGGCTCTAGACCCTTCCAGAGCTGAGATATCAAAATTCAAAATTTCGACCCGAAAAAAAAACGACAGTGGTACCCCTTTCGTTTTTTTCCATTTTTGGGCGAAAAATTAAGTTTCTCCAATCTTCTCAAAACTCTGGATTCTGATAGATGGCCACAAGACCTTGACCTGAGTGCAAAAATGGAGGCTCTAGACCCTTCCAGAGCTGAGATATCAAAATTCAAAATTTCGACCCGAAAAAAAAACGACAGTGGTACCCCTTTCGTTTTTTTCCATTTTTGGGCGAAAAATTAAGTTTCTCCAATCTTCTCAAACCTCTGGATTATGATAGAGGGCCACACGACTTTGACCTGAGTGCAAAAATGGAGGCTCTAGACCCTTCCAGAGCTGAGATATCAAAATTCAAAATTTTGACCCGAAAAAAAAACGACAGTGTTACCCCTTTCGTTTTTTTCCATTTTTGGGCGAAAAATTAAGTTTCTCCAATCTTCTCAAAACTCTAGATTCTGATAGAGGGCCACGAGACTTTGACCTGAGTGCAAAAATGGATGATCTAGACCCTTCCAGAGCTGAGATATCAAAATTCAAAATTTTGACCCGAAAAAAAAACGACAGTGTTACCCCTTTCGTTTTTTTCCATTTTTGGGCGAAAAATTAAGTTTCTCCAATCTTCTCAAAACTCTGGATTATGATAGAAGGCTGTGAGACTTTGACCTGAGTGCAAAAATGGATGATCTAGACCCTTCCAGAGCTGAGATATCAAAATTCAAAATTTCGACCCGAAAAAAAAACGACAGTGGTACCCCTTTCGTTTTTTTCCATTTTTGGGCGAAAAATTAAGTTTCTCCAATCTTCTCAAAACTCTGGATTATGATAGAAGGCTGTGAGACTTTGACCTGAGTGCAAAAATGGATGATCTAGACCCTTCCAGAGCTGAGATATCAAAATTCAAAATTTTGACCCGAAAAAAAAACGACAGTGTTACCCCTTTCGTTTTTTTCCATTTTTGGGCGAAAAATTAAGTTTCTCCAATCTTCTCAAAACTCTGGATTCTGATAGATGGCCACAAGACTTTGACCTGAGTGCAAAAATGGAGGCTTTAGACCCTTCCAGAGCTGAGATATCAAAATTCAAAATTTCAACCCGAAAAAAAAAACGACAGTGGTACCCCTTTCGATTTTTTCCATTTTTGGGCGAAAAATTAAGTTTCTCCAATCTTCTCAAAACTCTAGATTCTGATAGAGGGCCACGAAACTTTGACCTGAGTGCAAAAATGGAGGCTCTAGACCCTTCCAGAGCTGAGATATCAAAATTCAAAATTTTGACCCGAAAAAAAAATGACAGTGTTACCCCTTTCGTTTTTTTCCATTTTTGGGCGAAAAATTAAGTTTCTCCAATCTTCTCAAAACTCTAGATTCTGATAGAGGGCCACGAGACTTTGACCTGAGTGCAAAAATGGATGATCTAGACCCTTCCAGAGCTGAGATATCAAAATTCAAAATTTTGACCCGAAAAAAAAACGACAGTGTTACCCCTTTCGTTTTTTTCCATTTTTGGGCGAAAAATTAAGTTTCTCCAATCTTCTCAAAACTCTGGATTCTGATAGAGGGCCACAAGACTTTGACCTGAGTGCAAAAATGGATGATCTAGACCCTTCCAGAGCTGAGATATCAAAATTCAAAATTTTGACCCGAAAAAAAAACGACAGTGTTACCCCTTTCGTTTTTTTCCATTTTTGGGCAAAAAATTAAGTTTCTCCAATCTTCTCAAAACTCTGGATTCTGATAGATGGCCACAAGACTTTGACCTGAGTGCAAAAATGGAGGCTCTAGACCCTTCCAGAGCTGAGATATCAAAATTCAAAATTTCGACCCGAAAAAAAAACGACAGTGGTACCCCTTTCGTTTTTTTCCATTTTTGGGCGAAAAATTAAGTTTCTCCAATCTTCTCAAACCTCTGGATTATGATAGAGGGCCACACGACTTTGACCTGAGTGCAAAAATGGAGGCTCTAGACCCTTCCAGAGCTGAGAAATCAAAATTCAAAATTTTGACCCGAAAAAAAAACGACAGTGTTACCCCTTTCGTTTTTTTCCATTTTTGGGCGAAAAATTAAGTTTCTCCAATCTTCTCAAAACTCTAGATTCTGATAGAGGGCCACGAGACTTTGACCTGAGTGCAAAAATGGATGATCTAGACCCTTCCAGAGCTGAGATATCAAAATTCAAAATTTTGACCCGAAAAAAAAACGACAGTGTTACCCCTTTCGTTTTTTTCCATTTTTGGGCGAAAAATTAAGTTTCTCCAATCTTCTCAAAACTCTAGATTCTGATAGAGGGCCACGAAACTTTGACCTGAGTGCAAAAATGGAGGCTCTAGACCCTTCCAGAGCTGAGATATCAAAATTCAAAATTTTGACCCGAAAAAAAAACGACAGTGTTACCCCTTTCGTTTTTTTCCATTTTTGGGCGAAAAATTAAGTTTCTCCAATCTTCTCAAAACTCTGGATTATGATAGAAGGCTGTGAGACTTTGACCTGAGTGCAAAAATGGATGATCTAGACCCTTCCAGAGCTGAGATATCAAAATTCAAAATTTCGACCCGAAAAAAAAAACGACAGTGGTACCCCTTTAGTTTTTTTCCATTTTTGGGCGAAAAATTAAGTTTCTCCAATCTTCTCAAAACTCTGGATTATGATAGAAGGCTGTGAGACTTTGACCTGAGTGCAAAAATGGATGATCTAGACCCTTCCAGAGCTGAGATATCAAAATTCAAAATTTTGACCCGAAAAAAAAACGACAGTGTTACCCCTTTCGTTTTTTTCCATTTTTGGGCGAAAAATTAAGTTTCTCCAATCTTCTCAAAACTCTGGATTCTGATAGATGGCCACAAGACTTTGACCTGAGTGCAAAAATGGATGATCTAGACCCTTCCAGAGCTGAGATATCAAAATTCAAAATTTCAACCCGAAAAAAAAAACGACAGTGTTACCCCTTTCGATTTTTTCCATTTTTGGGCGAAAAATTAAGTTTCTCCAATCTTCTCAAAACTCTGGATTCTGATAGATGGCCACAAGACTTTGACCTGAGTGCAAAAATGGAGGCTTTAGACCCTTCCAGAGCTGAGATATCAAAATTCAAAATTTCGACCCGAAAAAAAAAACGACAGTGTTACCCCTTTCGTTTTTTTCCATTTTTGGGCGAAAAATTAAGTTTCTCCAATCTTCTCAAAACTCTGGATTCTGATAGATGGCCACAAGACTTTGACCTGAGTGCAAAAATGGAGGCTCTAGACCCTTCCAGAGCTGAGATATCAAAATTCAAAATTTCGACCCGAAAAAAAAACGACAGTGGTACCCCTTTCGTTTTTTTCCATTTTTGGGCGAAAAATTAAGTTTCTCCAATCTTCTCAAACCTCTGGATTATGATAGAGGGCTGTGAGACTTTGACCTGAGTGCAAAAATGGATGATCTAGACCCTTCCAGAGCTGAGATATCAAAATTCAAAATTTTGACCCGAAAAAAAAAACGACAGTGTTACCCCTTTCGTTTTTTTCCATTTTTGGGCGAAAAATTAAGTTTCTCCAATCTTCTCAAAACTCTAGATTCTGATAGAGGGCCACGAGACTTTGACCTGAGTGCAAAAATGGATGATCTAGACCCTTCCAGAGCTGAGATATCAAAATTCAAAATTTTGATCCGAAAAAAAAACGACAGTGTTACCCCTTTCGTTTTTTTCCATTTTTGGGCGAAAAATTAAGTTTCTCCAATCTTCTCAAAACTCTGGATTCTGATAGAGGGCCACAAGACTTTGACCTGAGTGCAAAAATGGATGATCTAGACCCTTCCAGAGCTGAGATATCAAAATTCAAAATTTTGACCCGAAAAAAAAACGAAAGTGTTACCCCTTTCGTTTTTTTCCATTTTTGGGCGAAAAATTAAGTTTCTCCAATCTTCTCAAAACTCTGGATTCTGATAGATGGCCACAAGACTTTGACCTGAGTGCAAAAATGGAGGCTCTAGACCCTTCCAGAGCTGAGATATCAAAATTCAAAATTTCGACCCGAAAAAAAAACGACAGTGGTACCCCTTTCGTTTTTTTCCATTTTTGGGCGAAAAATTAAGTTTCTCCAATCTTCTCAAACCTCTGGATTATGATAGAGGGCCACACGACTTTGACCTGAGTGCAAAAATGGAGGCTCTAGACCCTTCCAGAGCTGAGATATCAAAATTCAAAATTTTGACCCGAAAAAAAAACGACAGTGTTACCCCTTTCGTTTTTTTCCATTTTTGGGCGAAAAATTAAGTTTCTCCAATCTTCTCAAAACTCTAGATTCTGATAGAGGGCCACGCGACTTTGACCTGAGTGCAAAAATGGATGATCTAGACCCTTCCAGAGCTGAGATATCAAAATTCAAAATTTTGACCCGAAAAAAAAACGACAGTGTTACCCCTTTCGTTTTTTTCCATTTTTGGGCGAAAAATTAAGTTTCTCCAATCTTCTCAAAACTCTGGATTATGATAGAAGGCTGTGAGACTTTGACCTGAGTGCAAAAATGGATGATCTAGACCCTTCCAGAGCTGAGATATCAAAATTCAAAATTTCGACCCGAAAAAAAAACGACAGTGGTACCCCTTTCGTTTTTTTCCATTTTTGGGCGAAAAATTAAGTTTCTCCAATCTTCTCAAAACTCTGGATTATGATAGAAGGCTGTGAGACTTTGACCTGAGTGCAAAAATGGATGATCTAGACCCTTCCAGAGCTGAGATATCAAAATTCAAAATTTTGACCCGAAAAAAAAACGACAGTGTTACCCCTTTCGTTTTTTTCCATTTTTGGGCGAAAAATTAAGTTTCTCCAATCTTCTCAAAACTCTGGATTCTGATAGATGGCCACAAGACTTTGACCTGAGTGCAAAAATGGAGGCTTTAGACCCTTCCAGAGCTGAGATATCAAAATTCAAAATTTCAACCCGAAAAAAAAAACGACAGTGGTACCCCTTTCGATTTTTTCCATTTTTGGGCGAAAAATTAAGTTTCTCCAATCTTCTCAAAACTCTGGATTCTGATAGAGGACCACAAGACTTTGACCTGAGTGCAAAAATGGAGGCTCTAGACCCTTCCAGAGCTGAGATATCAAAATTCAAAATTTCGACCCGAAAAAAAAAACGACAGTGGTACCCCTTTCGTTTTTTTCCATTTTTGGGCGAAAAATTAAGTTTCTCCAATCTTCTCAAAACTCTGGATTCTGATAGATGGCCACAAGACTTTGACCTGAGTGCAAAAATGGAGGCTCTAGACCCTTCCAGAGCTGAGATATCAAAATTCAAAATTTCGACCCGAAAAAAAAACGACAGTGGTACCCCTTTCGTTTTTTTCCATTTTTGGGCGAAAAATTAAGTTTCTCCAATCTTCTCAAACCTCTGGATTATGATAGAGGGCCACACGACTTTGATCTGAGTGCAAAAATGGAGGCTCTAGACCCTTCCAGAGCTGAGATATCAAAATTCAAAATTTTGACCCGAAAAAAAAAACGACAGTGTTACCCCTTTCGTTTTTTTCCATTTTTGGGCGAAAAATTAAGTTTCTCCAATCTTCTCAAAACTCTAGATTCTGATAGAGGGCCACGAGACTTTGACCTGAGTGCAAAAATGGATGATCTAGACCCTTCCAGAGCTGAGATATCAAAATTCAAAATTTTGACCCGAAAAAAAAACGACAGTGTTACCCCTTTCGTTTTTTTCCATTTTGGGCGAAAAATTAAGTTTCTCCAATCTTCTCAAAACTCTGGATTATGATAGAAGGCTGTGAGACTTTGACCTGAGTGCAAAAATGGATGATCTAGACCCTTCCAGAGCTGAGATATCAAAATTCAAAATTTCGACCCGAAAAAAAAACGACAGTGGTACCCCTTTCGTTTTTTTCCATTTTTGGGCGAAAAATTAAGTTTCTCCAATCTTCTCAAAACTCTGGATTATGATAGAAGGCTGTGAGACTTTGACCTGAGTGCAAAAATGGATGATCTAGACCCTTCCAGAGCTGAGATATCAAAATTCAAAATTTTGACCCGAAAAAAAAACGACAGTGTTACCCCTTTCGTTTTTTTCCATTTTTGGGCGAAAAATTAAGTTTCTCCAATCTTCTCAAAACTCTGGATTCTGATAGATGGCCACAAGACTTTGACCTGAGTGCAAAAATGGAGGCTTTAGACCCTTCCAGAGCTGAGATATCAAAATTCAAAATTTCAACCCGAAAAAAAAAACGACAGTGGTACCCCTTTCGATTTTTTCCATTTTTGGGCGAAAAATTAAGTTTCTCCAATCTTCTCAAAACTCTGGATTCTGATAGAGGACCACAAGACTTTGACCTGAGTGCAAAAATGGAGGCTCTAGACCCTTCCAGAGCTGAGATATCAAAATTCAAAATTTCGACCCGAAAAAAAAACGACAGTGGTACCCCTTTCGTTTTTTTCCATTTTTGGGCGAAAAATTAAGTTTCTCCAATCTTCTCAAAACTCTGGATTATGATAGAGGGCTGTGAGACTTTGACCTGAGTGCAAAAATGGATGATCTAGACCCTTCCAGAGCTGAGATATCAAAATTCAAAATTTTGACCCGAAAAAAAAAACGACAGTGTTACCCCTTTCGTTTTTTTCCATTTTTGGGCGAAAAATTAAGTTTCTCCAATCTTCTCAAAACTCTGGATTCTGATAGAGGGCCACAAGACTTTGACCTGAGTGCAAAAATGGAGGCTTTAGACCCTTCCAGAGCTGAGATATCAAAATTCAAAATTTCAACCCGAAAAAAAAAACGACAGTGGTACCCCTTTCGTTTTTTTTCCATTTTTGGGCGAAAAATTAAGTTTCTCCAATCTTCTCAAAACTCTGGATTATGATAGAGGGCTGTGAGACTTTGACCTGAGTGCAAAAATGGAGGCTCTAGACCCTTCCAGAGCTGAGATATCAAAATTCTAAATTTTGACCCGAAAAAAAAACGACAGTGTTACCCCTTTCGTTTTTTTCCATTTTTGGGCGAAAAATTAAGTTTCTCCAATCTTCTCAAAACTCTGGATTCTGATAGATGGCCACAAGACTTTGACCTGAGTGCAAAAATGGATGATCTAGACCCTTCCAGAGCTGAGATATCAAAATTCAAAATTTCAACCCGAAAAAAAAAACGACAGTGTTACCCCTTTCGATTTTTTCCATTTTTGGGCGAAAAATTAAGTTTCTCCAATCTTCTCAAAACTCTGGATTCTGATAGATGGCCACAAGACTTTGACCTGAGTGCAAAAATGGAGGCTTTAGACCCTTCCAGAGCTGAGATATCAAAATTCAAAATTTCGACCCGAAAAAAAAACGACAGTGTTACCCCTTTCGTTTTTTTCCATTTTTGGGCGAAAAATTAAGTTTCTCCAATCTTCTCAAAACTCTGGATTCTGATAGATGGCCACAAGACTTTGACCTGAGTGCAAAAATGGAGGCTCTAGACCCTTCCAGAGCTGAGATATCAAAATTCAAAATTTCGACCCGAAAAAAAAAACGACAGTGGTACCCCTTTCGTTTTTTTCCATTTTTGGGCGAAAAATTAAGTTTCTCCAATCTTCTCAAACCTCTGGATTATGATAGAGGGCTGTGAGACTTTGACCTGAGTGCAAAAATGGATGATCTAGACCCTTCCAGAGCTGAGATATCAAAATTCAAAATTTTGACCCGAAAAAAAAACGACAGTGTTACCCCTTTCGTTTTTTTCCATTTTTGGGCGAAAAATTAAGTTTCTCCAATCTTCTCAAAACTCTGGATTCTGATAGATGGCCACAAGACTTTGACCTGAGTGCAAAAATGGAGGCTTCAGACCCTTCCAGAGCTGAGATATCAAAATTCAAAATTTCAACCCGAAAAAAAAAACGACAGTGGTACCCCTTTCGATTTTTTCCATTTTTGGGCGAAAAATTAAGTTTCTCCAATCTTCTCAAAACTCTGGATTCTGATAGAGGACCACAAGACTTTGACCTGAGTGCAAAAATGGAGGCTCTAGACCCTTCCAGAGCTGAGATATCAAAATTCAAAATTTCGACCCGAAAAAAAAACGACAGTGGTACC